>NC_134012.1:35429592-35729592 GCF_047716275.1 Strix uralensis
TCAAGAGCCTGCAACTAAGTCCTGGTGTCAGAGAAGAAGGAAGTAATAGCAGAAGTTCATTTATATAGCCTCTTGGTTAAATTTAGGTTTATTTGTGTCTAGAAGGAAGAGTAACATCTCAACTCACCAGATCACAGATAAGTGTGATGTATTTGCCACAGAAGAAAAAAGAGGCAGCAGGCCTAGAGAGCTGGTAAACTTTAGAAGACATCTTGAGCCTCTGCCTAGATTTGAGGTTCTGGTGGTATAGGGCATCACTGCATGCAGGCTACATGTTACAACAGAGGGGTGGTTGCTGCCAGGTGTAACAATCTGCATGTGTCCAGGTGACCTGTAAGAAGTCTGGGAACTGTGAGACCTGGTAAAGGCAAGACTGTGCGGTCATCCAAGCTAATATGGCAGGGCTATTTCTTACTGCACAAAGCTTCCTGCTTGCTTTGTAACCTAGCATAAACAGTGGAAAGGAACTGCAGAGAAATGGAGGCTACCTATTACAAAGACTTGACTATTTTCTTAATTCACTTTACCTCGTGGCTATCATGGGGCCCTTCCTACATGAAGCAGAGACGCAGCTTGCTGTTTCTAAAATGTAAACTTTGGCATCACTATCAAAGATTGAATGACTATAGTAAGGAATAACCACTACTTGTAGCATGAGTTAGTGTGTGCTGGAATTTGAAGGCTCAAGTCATATTTATACACAAAGAGGGATTATGTGAAATGCATGATCTGGAAAGGTGACCCTGCCATTTAAGCAGTTATGCATGGCTAATAAACAATGGAGGAAAAATGTCCCCTTTAAAAAAACAGGTTCTTTTCATTTAACATTATAATAATCATAAAATGGAAACCAAAGCTGCAAAGACAAGCATAGTGTGTTTGTGTTTCTTTGTTTCCTTAAACATTTTATTGTATTGCAATATATCCAATGTCTGTCTAATATGCCAAGTGTTTTAAGATATTAATATATCTACAAAATTTGTATGAAACAGTAACTACTAAACCTTTCAAAATAAAGTGTCCCTATCCTCTAGTGAAGGAGACAAAACTGCGAGACTATGTTGCAGGAGAGAAAGAGTACATTCCTCAGCCCACACTTTGCTGTGGAAGGTGCTAGCCACAAACTCTTTTCCCCAGCAAAGTCACAGGTGAGGTAGCTGACTGCATGTGCAGTGATGTGAACCAGGAGGCTTGGGTTCATGGAAATCTTGTAAATTAATAGGAAGCTGAGCTATAGGGAATGCACTGTGGAGACAGTTGGAAACTGATCTGAAGACCTGCTAGAAATGGAAGAAAATGACTGACCAGTTTTCATGGACTTCTGTGATGAGCTTCTGCATATAGTTTTAGGGAAAATAGGGCAGTCAATAACTTTTAGGAATGACTGATGATTAGCTGCATGGCATATATGAGCCAAAATATCTTTACATATGATAAAATCAGCTGTGACAAAAAAGTAAAAGGATCCAGGGGCAGTTTCAGTCTTGGAAATAAATTGCCCTATTGTTTACATTGAGGAAGCTTCTTTTTTTTAGATAATATCATTATAATCACGGGAGGTCCTCTACCACTTTCCCAATTCTGTAACAATACAGAAACTTATTTTTTAGTGGCTTTTTATTCTATCTTCTTTGCTATCTTCAGACTGTCAACATTCAGTTGAAATCAGTGAAAATATGTCACCAGAATAGGTTGTATCCAAACCTTGGAAAATATTGCAAGTAAGAGTCTATCAACTAGAAAAGAAAGTGCATGTTATTATGATCACACTACTGAGAGGTCAGTTCCTCTAAATCTTGACATTTATGGTTTTGTTCATGCTTTACCACTAATAGAAATGGCTGTCTATATGATTGTGTTGATAGCAGTATTATTTGAGAAGGAATTTTTACTGCCGAATATAAATATAAATATATAATTGTGTTCATTTTTTTTAATTACATGTATCATAATAATGTATCACATAAAGTGATACATTATTAAGAAAGGTCATTGATTGTTCCCAGAATGTGGCAGTAAAATATATAGTATGTACTAAAATTAAAACTAGTTTTAGAGCAGTGTAGTGTGGAATAATGAAAAACAAAAAAAGATGCCAAAGTTAACAATAAATCTATGAATAGAAAAAGGAGCAAAAATGATGCCCTTTTATCTGATGATAGCTTGACTGGATTCAGAATTGAAGATGCAAACAGCTTTTATGAGGTTGTACTTGTTTTTGGTAAGGTAAGAACACATTGGTAGCCTGCAAAAAGTTTTTAAGGTTTTCATGACTTGATGAGAAAAAGGATCACTGAGATTATGGACCTACAAAATTTAGTGAGGGCCAGCTCCAATGAAAAATCATTGCTCCTAAGCTGATTGCATTGTTTTGGAAATACTGTATTAACTCTTTGAGATCCTGCCAAAAAAGTAGAAATAGGCTTTTTTCCTGCCAGATCAATAACATTTGTCTGCTTCAAAAAGTTGGCTCTCAATATCTCCCCATCCTCCATGTCACATTAAGGTACTAGATTCTACAATCCAGTTTTCAACAGGAGGTTGTACCCACTCAGTAACATGTGTGACCATTGTCATGAATCTGATGGGCTTAAGAATTTTTTATGGTGAGTCAGCAATCAAGACGTACATGATCTCAAAATATTTTGTAAGTCTTCCTAAATGGATATGATAGCTCTAGAATACTTTAAAAAATATTCCACATAACTTCCTAGTAAATATATGTTGAAAACCCTTCAAAACCCAATGCAGATTAGTAAACATTTATGAAAACAAAAACAAACTCTTCAGTTTCCTTTTTTGCTCACCCTTTTATTTCATACAATAGGTTGAATGATTTTTGTTAAAAAATATGGTAGTCCATGGTTTAAATAGCATGTTTCATTGTTTGTCTTCTTTTCTGTTCTTGAGCTGATGAGATCCTTGCCACAGCTACAGCATTTGCTTACATGGGCAATGAATATTCAGAAATGTACCTTTTGCTGTTTAACACGACTAAGCAGCTGGAAGCAAGGAATTCAACCAGTTCCGTGTGATCAGCGCATTATCTGCAGAGCGTGTGGATAACACCTGCCAACTTGCATACACAAAAAAAATCACATTGTGAAGAGCAGCAGAAGGCCATGGCAGAGGCTACAAAGTAGCTCACAATGCAAGAACACAAGTGAAATCTTTAAAGTAAGGAATGGAGAAAGTAAATTGTCTGTTTCTGTTTAGCTTTTTCCTAAAAAAAAAAAGAACTTTTAAATGAAGTTGAAAAAAACCAAGACAGTGGTGAAATAAACTTTTTATTTGGTGGAAGTTCTGATGGCAGCACTATATTGGTAACTTACTTTTTAATGATTGCTGTTATTTTTTCCAGTTGGTTTTGTTTCTTTTTCCCAGATAGGAAGACTTGAAAAAATCCTCCCCAAATTCATGGGCTATGCTGTGGTCCTGGGATTCCCAGAAAGATTTTCTGATGAGTGGAGCCAGCTGGCACTGCCACAGCCATCTGCAGCCCTGGGGCAGGTTGAGGGCACTCACATGGTGGGTGCCGTGGACACTGTGGGGCACAGCCAGGCTGCGAGCCACCTTGATGCCCCCTAGGAACGACGGGGGATGTCTGGGCCTGCACCAGGCAGTGGGGAACACCCAGGCCCTGGGAAGCAGCTGGAGCAGGGAATGGGGCTTAGGGGAGGTTTCAGGGCTATGCATAGAGCTGGAAAAAATGACCTATTGACGGCTTTGTTCCTTTAAGATAACATTTTTGGGGTGGGTGTAGGGAAGTGGAATTCTTATTTCCACTCCATAAAACACAACAGCATGCATCCTTACATGGAAGGCTAGCCGATGTCTGGGCCATTGCGGTGTATCGCCAAGATTAAGAGCATAACGAGCTCTATTAAAGCATCAGACAGCACAGGGATAATTACAAGATCCATCATTATTAAGCAAGAAAAACAAATGTGTCTTATAAACCCTAAAGCTCTAGAGCAAAAATCACTCATTAATTGAGTGGGGGGCTTGGAGCAAGCTTCTCTGGAGGTCAGGATATTCTAGGTTACTCCATTACATGGTTACTGCACCTTGTTCTGAAGGGCAAGTGCTCAGTGAGGTTTGTGCAGGATGAGACAGCAAATGTCTCTCCTCTATAATCAGTGTTCCCACTTCATGCACCTGCATTGAGCTGCTCTATGGACTCCTAGGCTTGCTTTTCTGAATTCTGGTTTTATACTGAAAAAAACCCTTTCCTCTGACACTGATTGGTTTATTCCTCCCTACTCTGTCATCTTTGTCAGAGATGCCTTAACCCTGAAAATCATTCAAGTATTTGTGTAGAACAAATATTTTGCCATAGTAATTGATGGATTGCATGAAATTTGTCACAAAGTTGCTTTGTGACAAATAAGCAGCGTGACAGTATTTCTGTGTTTCCCTTGAAGCCTACTGTGCTGTATACTCACAATGGCATTCCTTGAAAATGTTGGAGATATCTTTTCTTATGTGAAGAAACTAACAAATACAGTCTGTAAATTCATCACCCATTCTCAGTTTGTGAGGCTTGAACTGAAAGGGTTCATCATAATTTAGAGGTGAATATGAGGAATGTCAGTGGAGTTTCAGGAGTGATGGAGGAACCTTTTTAAAAATGTTGGCATACACCTGACTCGGTCTTGCAGTTCAGCCTTCCTCTTGTCTTGAGGAGGCTAGCCAAAGAGGTGATCAGATGTACTTTGGCTTTGAAGAATTTTCTATTAGTTTTAGATCAGTGATTGATAGATGAATGCAATAGATTGCAGGAATGGGATGTCTGACTTGTCTTTCAGATATGAAATCATATGTTATAATCAGGTAGCTACCTGACTCTGCCTGTCAATATCAATGCTGCCCGCAGGTAAGGTCTGCAGTCATTCAAAGGTCCAACTGCAGTTCCCAAGAACCTTGGCTTTGCCTGCACTGCACACTAAAAGGAAACACTTCCAGTATCCCTGAAAGGCCCTCCTCTTTGTCCTCCCTAGAGTGCCTTGCCACCCTAGGGGACTGCCATTACTTTTGCTGTATCACCACATACAAGAAACTGTGATTTGTGTGGCTAGGGAGCAGTAGAAGAAGGAGCAAGAGATCCCAGATGAGGTGGGAGATGATCCTCTCACCCAAGGCAGTGTTGCTGTAGTCTGTGGTCTGGGCCTCAGAAAGGGAGACCCTCATAAGCCTGTATGCAGTACTGTGTGGCACTCTGCTAAGCAAGCAGAAGAGATGCTGAGGTCCTGGAAGTCCTGGCTGTCCCCACTGCCAGGTTCCCTGGCTCTCCACACCTTGCTGGCATCACTGACGGACTCTTTCCTTCCCCAGAAAGGTGGGGTGACTGTAGAACAGTATGCTACCTCTCAGCTTCGTATCAGCAGCAGACACTACTCCTGGAAAGGATATCACATCCACTTTTGAAAGGGCCATTGTCTCCATCTGGAAGCTTTTGATCGGCATAAAGGGTTCAGAGACCATTTTAAGCTAAACCTGACTCCCTCCCCAGGACCAGTCTGGAAGTTGTAACCCACTCACTTCTTAAACTTATATCTTCACCTAAGACCACATCCCACTAATTTCCTCTCTTCTGGCTCAGAATCTGTCTCAGAGGCACCTTCCTCCTGGGATGATCTTTCCCATATAACCCCAAATCTGCAACAGTTCCCACCCCACTGTGGCCCAAAAGGCAACTCACACTTAATGGCACCCCAAGATTGCCTGCTCATTTGGGAGACTTCATAAAATAAACAACAGCAGTCCAAAACAAGAGAGAATATGTACCTACAGGTCAGTTCTTCTTAATGGGGTCAGCTGAGATTAGGTGTGATTCTCTCACAAGACATGAAGCACATTCCCCCTGCCGCCCCCAACTTTGATGGAACCAGCTGCAGTGCTTCAGAGTTCTTGCAGATTAAATACAGATAGGCTATGGCCTGAGGCATACTATAGGGAATGTAAATTTAGGCCAAGTCTTGACCCCTGCAGGCACCTGAGAAACAAAGCATAATAACACCAGACTGTGCTCACAAAAATTAGGCATACAAAATGAAGGGACAATCCCAGGCCACAGATACAGGCTCTGGGCTGTTCCTTTGTGAATCTTATTTTTTTTAAAAAAAGAGCCCACTATGACAACCTCTGCAAGGATGTAAACAAAGCACCTCATCTTGTGGGTGGCAAAACAAGGAGGGAAAACGCCCACCTTCCAACCAGTACGGAGACTTCCGAGGGACCCCAATGTTCACCACCCCTGCCTGCTCATCTCCAGGGCTGTCAGCTGGGTGAGCTCAGCCCTCCAGGTGCTTGGGGCATTGGTCACCATGGGCTGGGATGGTCAGTCATCTGATGAGCAGACATTTGCATTCCTCCTGCCTGATTTCCCTTGCCAGCAGCTCAGTGCAGCTAAGTCTCTTATCCCAAATACTTTACTGCTCTTCCTGCCGACATCTTCAAAGTTGGAGGCTTCAGTGTTGTTTTTCTTCTTTCTGTAGTCTGTCAGCCTTGCTGAGACACTCATGGGTGATGATGCTGGGAACATGCACTCCTAAAACAGGATTGCATTCCCACCCAGAACAGTTGTTCCTGTCTTTGACAGGGATAAATGCAAGAATAAGCCTTCTTATCTTAGCACCTCACTGGCCTCCAGCCCACTGGTCCCCATGAACTTGCAGTCCATATGACTAGCTTGGACAACCTTTCAAAAATTTGTGAACCTGCTGCTAATAATTACATGGAAAAGAGAGCTCAGGAGTTTTCCCTGGTCCTATTGCCCCCTTGCTAACATCCCTTAGGCAATAGATAGCTTGAGCAAGTTGTGATAATAATGTGGTTCTAGGTTCTAGGCAAAACACTGCTGCCAAAACTAGATGTTGTGGGTGTTCAGGGAGTTTGCTTCTAGAGCCCCTGTAGCCAGGTTTGTATGCAGAGGACATATATGCTGTGAAATTAAAGCTGAAGAAAAGTGAAAATTCACAAGATGTTCCCTTGCAGCAGTTGTAAACTCTACAAAAAACAGATAAAAGAGAGCAAGAGTAGTGCTTAACACACAGGACAGATAAGAGACTTGGCTTTCATCAGTGGCTTTGACTTGCAGCCTCCACGGATGCTTTTGAAGAGAGCATGTCCTGCTGTTGAAATGAGCAAGGGGCACTGGCTATAATCTGAAGGATTAGACATTAGCCCAGTATTTCCAATGCAGCAGGATAAGAAGGATAACAGAATTTTAGGTACAGTTGTCTTCTCACAATTTCATGTCTTTCTGTATGGAGAAAAAAGTTATCCTGTTGTATTTTTGCAGGCAGGACTCTAAGATATTGCAACGCTACATATATTTCCAGTGTTTACATACACTGTGAGCTGAGAACAGGCTTCAGTTCTCTGGAGGACTTTAGTGCTTGATGACATCTTTATTGTTATTATTACTCATTACAAACAGATTTCTGGAAGTGAGGTCATTCAATGGCAAACCCATCATGAGTGTTTCCCAAAAGGTGTGCCTGGAGAAACCTTTTGGATGCAACCAGTTTTTGTGAACAAGAAATAAATAGAAGCTGGTGTTGCTTGTGGTTTGCAAAACCTAAAACTTTATCCTTCTCCTGTTTTCTGCTGCATGTTTCACCCCTAAATTAATCAAACACAAACATCCCAAACCTCTATGAATTTCCTTTAAAAATAGCAAAGTATTTATCCAGAAGTAGACCTCATCCTGAAAAAAAACAAATTCTGGTTTGAAAATGACTCCTGATTTGCTTTTCTCTAGGACTTAAAATTTAGAGGATGTATCAGCCTGAAATGAACCAACGAACAGTGAACACTAACAGCAGCATTTGCAGCTCTGTTCTGCACCCAGAAGTTGTGGTTTCCAAACTAGCCCTCAACTAACACAGGTGAGCTGTACAGGCAAAAGAAGCCTTGTGCCAAACTCGACCCCGTTGATGTGGAGCTTTTTTTCTCAAGTTATGTTGGCTAAACATGTTTCCAAACTGAGTCTCCTTGTGATATTTGCAGTCTGTTTCTAGCAACTTAAAGGTTTGGCTCAGACCTCCGCAAACATAAAGAACAATTGATCATTAATTTCTGTTAATTGAGGTTCAAAGTTGACATGGCTTTGAATTTTTCAGCAAAGTTTAATGACTTTTCTATTAATAGGACAGTTCAGAAATTTTTTTCTAGATCATCCATGAAAGTATAAATGAGAGACTTTTTTATAAACTGCAATAGCCCTTTTGGTATTTACTCCTAATATTGACTATTGTTCAACATCAGCTATGTTACGCAAAATTCAGCTTTTCTGATTAACATAATACTTCAATTTCACAAGTATATGGCTGCTTTTGATTACAAACAAAATACAGCAATGTCATCAACTAACTTTATTATTTGAATGGGGGACAGAAATCCGTATCTGCTTTGCCACTTTGGTTTTGAGGTTTTTTGTGGTTTATGTTGTCTCATACTTTCCTTGGCCTTGTTAAGGTGTTTCTCCCCCCCCTTTTTTTTTTCCCCTGTAAGAAGGGGAATAGCACAGGAAACCCCCTGACAGCAGTAACTCTTTCCCACAAACCAGCCAAAAATTAAAATTAAAGTGAGATACCAAAACAGGATGTAATTTGCAACAGATCATATATATGCTTTGTCCAGTATGCAGTGAAATTTGATAAAGCTTGTCCCTATTCTTTCTCACCTACTTTCTTCATTGCTGAAATAGTTAATAGTAAACACACAGAATCATCTGAAAACTTAAGAGTCAGTGAAGAAAATCTCTTGTTTGAAGAATCATATCTTCCCAGGGGTGTTGTTTTGGACTGTCTGCTGGCTTGAGAGAAGAAAATGGCATTGTTTTACAACTGAGTCACACGCTGAAAGTTAACTCTAATCTCTAGGAACTCAAGAGCTAAGTCAGTTTTTACTAATATAAATATTTAATTCCAGACTACTGTAGATAGTTTATATCAATTCCTCAACGGCTGCATTTTAATTTGTAGGTATAGTGAGCAGCACAATCTCTGATTACTTTGCATGGGACTGTATGCATATGCCAGGATCTGCTTTGTGATTAATAGGTCACAGAATTTAGCCCTTATTTGAGAGCAAGAGAACAAAAACCCAAGAACATCTTGGGGAGACTGTGAAACCCATTGCAGTTTGTGTAAGAAAGAAATTATTTAAGAGAAGTGTTTTCTAACTGAAAGACCAGTTTACACCTTGTAAAATAAAGAGAAAATAAAATTTCAGCCTCAGAATGTTCATGGTAGAGGATTTTATGGGGTTACTTTGCTTGGCTATATTTTGCCTTTAGCTTCTCTCTACAGATACATTTTCTGTCACTGTCAGTTTTAGCTTGTCTCTTTGCTCTTGTTTTCGTCACCTCCCTGTAAACCCTGTGTCTCTGCCAGGCTTCACTCACCCTTCTTTATTTCTTTTGCCTGTTCCAGAAAAACTCCATTTCCATTACTCTCCCCCTCAAATCTACATCCAATATTTTTACAGTCTCTCTTGGTCTTATTGTATGTTTTCTTCCAGACAACTGGTGGAACAGCATATTGGGGGCAGACATTTCTTTTTTTCTTTGACATGTCTCTCATTGCTTCCATTTATCACTGCAGATAGTACTGCCATCATTTATGTGTTGTGGATGAAACCATGTCTGAATATGTTTCCCTGTCTGCTTTGACTGCTTTTTACATATACCATAATACAACAGCAATAAGATACTAAAGATATACTTTAATGAGCTGTTGGTCGTGTTGGGAAACTGATTGCTTTACAGTGATTGGTAATATTACCTCTGTTTTTCACATGAATGCTGAAAAGCTAACTTCTGAGTTTCTAGAAGCCAAACCATGTTCTGAAATGGTAACCTGCATCTTTGTCCTTGTTCATCCTACCCAATTTCAGACACTTCTATAAAAGTATCTAATTTAGGGACTTCCTCACCACAGGCTGGCTCTGTTATAGACAGTGGAATGATAGCTGAGCCTCTGTTAGGTCTGAATTGCCCTTTGAAATGCCCAATTCTCTTCACCAATTTAAGATATATTTACTGATTTTTCTGAATTCTCTGAAAATTAAATGGTTGATACCAGGGTCCAGGTCCCCTGCTCCAGCTATCAGTACTGTTCAAAGACCATTACACATGAAGAAGGACCTATGAAAAGAAGGAAAGTGGAGGAGAAGGTCTGGCACTGACATGCCATTCTCCTTCAGCCAACATTAAGTGAGTTTGCTGAAAGAAAAACTGGCTTGTGAGTAAGTCTGTCTGTCATGTGAGCCCTAACAAAGAATTGTTACACAATCCAAATTGATTGTATTTTTTACATTTAAATAAGTTTGCCATTCAACAGAACCTGCAGTTAACACCAAACACTGTGTTAACAAGGTAAAACTCACTTGCATTGCTTTGTATCTTTGAAAATATCTGTGGAATTCTGCTTGGACAAATACATGTCAATAAACTCATTCAATGGCAAACCTAACAGGCATTTGTGTCAACAGGAATTTTGCTGGTGAAGGCATTAGAAAATTAGCACTGTGATGAAAAGAAAATAGGACAGACCACTTTTATGAAAAAATGGTGTTCAGTCTAACTGTTGGTATCCTCTCAAAAAAAAAAAATCCCCAGCCTTTTGCTAAGTAACACAGCTTTCATCCAGAGACATGTTTACTCTGCTCTTTAGCATGGTGCATCTCTGTGTGATAACCTCCAGAAATGCTTTATGCCTGGAAAATAAGAAATACAAATTCTAGAGACTGACTGTATATAGGCAATCCTAAGATATTTCCCGTGTTTTAATATTAGTTAAATCAGCAAAGCCATGCTGTCTGACCCATCATGATGGTGAGTTATACTCCATTTAGAATGAACGCTTTCTAGTACGAACAGGAAAGTACCTAAGCTACTTGTTCTTAAGGGAGAGTTGTTTTCTCATGGCCTTCACTTTGCATTTTAAACCTCTCATACAGCATTGCTCTGTGCCATTAAATAGTTGCCAAGTTATACCACAGGGGAGGCTGTATTTCAGTGTTGGATAAAACGATCCCTTTACACAAATATCTTAAGGAACTACTCAAGGGACCAGGAAATACATCAGTTGCTTGGACAAGGTAGTCTTCAGTATGGGTTGAATCACTGGGGATGCTATAAAGTGATACCTATGAAGTAGTAGAAGGTTATCCACTGAAAGGCCTCAATCTTGCAAGGTGCTGAATGCTCTGTCATTGGTGAATAAGAAATGAGGATTTTTTTGCAAGTGTCTCTTAAATACTTGACATGTTCCAGGACTGCTCTGAACGCAAGTTTCACTGTAGAGTTTGTTAATCCTTTGCTAATATTTGGATATAGGTTTCAGTGATGCCAGCAGTAATGGGGTGTTAGAGTGTGTGTGTGTGTGTGGTTCCCCAAGTTCAGTTCAGCAAAATGTTCCATCAGCGTGAACTCTCTCAGACGGGGTGACTGCAGAAATGTGAAATGCTTGCAAACCCTGCACTGCTGAGCTTCTGTGAGGATCCAGAGGAAGTCTGAAAATTGGCAGTGCTCGCAAGTCTGAAATACCTGGGAGTGCATATAACCTTCACTGTCTTGAAACTTTAAATCTTAACACCTTTCAGTCTGTAGAAATTAAATTTCTGTATGATCAAGAGACATGTGAAATGAATTCAACACAAGAGTGTTATTATCATGTAACCAGTTGACAGGTCATAATAAACTGAGTCATCAATGACAATTACCTCCAGACATTAGTTAGGTATGAAAACAATTTTTGTTTTGCAAACATAAAAGATGTCCAGTGAAAGTATCATTTTACCTTTTATGGCAAGAAAAAAGTGGACAAGTGTTTGATTTACCTTGGTGGACCTGCATGGGACAGATTCCAGTTGCACTGAAGAAAGTTCATGGTGCTTTTCATCCATTTTTCTGCTGATCTGTCTCTTGGAATCACGTAATGTTGGATGGCTCATGTCATCTGAAACTGCCCCTCTTTGAAACCACTGCTAATTCAGAACTGCTGGAATTTGGCATTCTCTGACTACTGCTGTTTTCAAATGTATTCAAAATCTCTAGGCAAATTCTAACTGAAGAATCTGAAGGTCTGTTCTTGAACCTCATATTAGATGTAGAAGCTGGTTTAAATTTGCCTAGAAATAAATCAAAATTCAAACTTTACAGATAAACCTTATTTCATGTTGAGCCTGGAACAAACCAGACCTTTTTTCAGATGTTATTGTCAGTAGATTTTTGTTCAGCTGTCCTAACAGCCATGATATTATTTCTTTACATCAGGCACAAAGCTTTTGAATGCATGCACTAGGACATTCATACTGTCACCAATTTAAATGGCTTCTGCAAGTTGCCTTTCAGCTGACATGGCATTTGACAAACAACTTGTGACCTAGAGAAGTCTTTATGGTAATGCCGACAGTATTTGCTGGCTGATCATTTTCATCTGAGGAATTTCTAAGAGTGCAGTTCAATTGTTTAGTGTTTACTAAAACTCCCCAAAAGAAGCAAGCCACGTACAAATTTGGTGAAACTTCTCCCAGGATTGAATGTGGCTGATGACACCCAAGACTTTTGCAGTACTATATTATGTGAAAACTTCTCTGTTGCGTATTGCAAATCACAAATTAAATGATCCCTCTTGCTGATCAGTTATGTTTGTTTCTTCCATACTAAAAGCTCTGTATATGCCTCTTGGTTACATATATTTTACCACAGCTTATGATCCACGTGCTCAGTTAGAACTGAAGTTTCTGCTTCATGGAAAGCTAGAAACCATCTCATTTTAAACAGAGACTAGGAATACCCAGAGTGGTAAATTTGATGCTTATTGTCGGTAAATATGTGCTTGGAAAATTAGGTCCCATGGTTTTTGTTGTGTGTTTGGGGTTTTTTTTTCTTCTTTTTTTGAAGCAGGAATGGCTTCCAGCTTTCCACACCAGAAGACGGTCTGCATTTACTGTTGCTACTGTAGCTCTGAATTCTGCACTGGATTGCTCCAGTGTGAGTTTGTGTAGCCATACTGCATAAAGCACAGGGGGTGCCTCTGCTACTTCCAGTAGCAGTAGCTTTAGGAGGAGACTACCTTTTCTCCTGGTAGTGGTAGGCCATGTCTGTAATAAAACTAGCCTAAATTACACTCCTGGCATATGGCCTCCATATTCCCTTATATTCCCTAGAAAAAAAAAATACCCCAAAATGTCTGAAGCATGAGAAAGAAACAGTGTTTCATAAAACTTCGTAGACTAGTCAGCATCTTTTTTTTTTTTTTTCCCTCAGTTAATAATTTCATATGGTATCTAAGCAATCCAAACAAATCTCCATTGAGTCAAGACACCTCCTTCCCTCTACCCTCTCAGTCCTGGTTGTAGTAGATGCTATGCAAATCCATAAAATAAAGTGTCCTATTCTGCAAGATTATGTCTTAAATGACAAGAGAAAGGACAGAAAGAAGGAATTATTGTTATTCCAACTACACATAGAGGGAACAGAGCAACAGTATCAAGTAACTTGCCCGTCGTAACTATGATCAAGAAAATCAGAGCCGCTACCATCCATATAGCACAGCACATTGTATTAGTGTTTTTGCCTTTTCGTATATCAAGTCACTCATACTAGTTTTGCATGGAAGCCTATGTATCACTGCTGTACTTAGAAGAACTAATTGGAACTGTGTCCTGCTGACTTCCAGAGTACAAATGCAGAACAGAAAAGGTCCCTGTCACACTGAGTTTGCAATCAAGCCCCCCACTAAGCCTGAGGAATAACAGTATTTTCTGGTGCTACCTAGAGTTCATTCTCGTGCCACTCAGAGTTCATTGAAAGCCTCAATTTTTATTCTAGTCAAAGATCCCTAGAAAGACAGCTTTATTCACTAAATTCACAGATCAATGCAACAAGATTTGCATATAGGCAAGTATATAAATCCTGCTTTGCAGTATATTTTCCTTCTCTTGAACTGTGAATTTTTGAAGAGTCTTGTGTCAGAAAGAGGCAATAGTCTGACAGCACTAGAAAATGAAGTCCTTTGTTTACCTGAAGAACAGGTATAGCCCATGCAGGAGCAGTATCAGCTTTCTCTAACTGTGTCCGCCCATCTGGCAGCAAGCATTTCAGGAAAAGAGAAGACAACTCAGCCTGTATGTCTGTGCAGTCTTTGGCTGTCTTTCCAGGAGTTCAGTGTTGTCAAACCTGAGTCCAAACACCAGGATGCAGCCCTTCTCCTATTGTTCTCCTACGCTTTTTTAAAAAGAAAAATTTTTTAGAAATAAAAAAGAGAATAATCTTCTGGTTTCCATGCTTTTGGAGTATGTTTTAGTCACATCTGCAACCTTTCTGCAGCAATGAAAATAAAAACTTTTTTTTTAAATATGGAAATTTAAAATGCTCTCCTAATTGCAACCTTAAAAAAAATAGGGTTTTATGAACAGCATCAAATGCACAAGAGACAGCTGTGAAGACTAACATTGTGACTGCCACTTCTGATTCAGCACTTTTTCTCCTGAACTTGATCTAAGCACAAATGTCTATTTTGCATAGTTCATTGAAAAAAAAGAAACAATTTTTGGTCTCCAGAACTAGGTTTGAATTTGAACTAGAAGCCACAGGGTGAGTACTGCACAATCCCACTGCCAGTTCCATAAATGAGATATTTGCTGCTGTTTCCTCTATCCCTGAAGGCATATTTTCCTAAAGGACTTAAAGTCTCTTCATTTTGTTTTCCCTAATCTTGTATTCTGTTGCAACTCACAAAGCCATCACTCTGTCCCTTTCTGAAGATCAGCAAAATCAGTTGTCTTAGTCAAAAATATACTCAGTTGTTCTCTCGGTGTAGCCTGGTCTGAAAAGGAGTCTGGTTAATTAACATTGATTACAATCCACCGGCTGCAAGTAAAAATTGATTGCCAGGGTTCCTAATTTGAATGTCTTTCTGTCCTGATTTCACTATTTCTGTGACTGTCCAATGAGAGAGACATGGACAGAGAGTGAATCCACTTCTTAAAAGTCCCAGTCATTAGTAAGCTCCCATGTGAAAGACATCGGTGATCCTTCTGGTCCTGCTTTATCACCCCTGGGATGGTCATTTGTTAGCACAGCATCTAATTGCTGCAAATTGTCAGTGTGCACATTTGGACCCTGTTCAACGCTCCATTTTTTATTGAGAGAGGAGCAACAGTATTGATTTTGGATAGCCAGGGAGAATGCCAGGGATATTAGTAAGGAGCTCAGAGAACACAACAGATAAACTTTTATGACATGATGTCAAACTGGATTGCACAGGCATAAATGAAGAGGACAACATCTTCTGTAATTACTGCAAAAGTATACCATACATCTATTAGAAAAAGAGTACATTTCAATGAAAAAGAGACCTTGCAAAAAGCAGCATCTCAGAAAATTTGTCTAGCCAAAACAGAAAAGGGGAAAGATTTTAAAGTGTACCACTGGAAATTACAATGCACGATCCAGGAGCTGTATTTCTGCTGCTGTTTCACTGTGACTGAAACCTACATTTGTATAGACTGGTGATCCACTTCCACCCTCCTTTGAGTTTGGATTTCTGTAATCCCATGCAAAGCATTGACCATTGCCCAGTGAAGCTGATGCCAGGATGGGATACAGCACAGCCATGGTCCAACTCTTCTGAGTGAGCTTTGTCCTGGTCCACACCAAAGGCAACTTCACTCCCATAAGGGTGAAATTGCACCCCCCCTAAAAGGATCCAGTATCCACCTGACCTACTGTAGTGTACAGAGTTACCATTACCCTGAAGTTTAAACTAAATAGCAATTTAACCAGCTAAGTCAAAGCTTTCAATGACCTTCAAGCACTTAGTTCACAACCACAGGTGAGCTTGTGTATGTTAGACCATGGCTTAACTCACTTAGTGTCCTGACTTTTCTGTAAAGTCATTACACAACAGTTTGCTGTAAATAATTTGTGTGAGTCAATGTTAGAGCCACTAATTCAGAAGTTTTGTCTTCTTGTGTCTGCAGTCCCCCCTGATTTCTCACTCTATCTGCGTGGTGCATTATGAAAGTCTGTGTGAGTGGTTGTGTTTTAACTCACCAAGAATTACACCCATGAAATCTTGATAGCCCAAATTTAAGAAAACCAAGGATGCTATGAGCAAAACCAGACACGGTGTGTCTGTGGAAAAAAAAAAAAATTTCACTGTGAGGGTGACTTAGCACTGGCACAGGTTGCCCGGGGATGTTGTGGAGTCTCCATCCTTGGAGATATTCAAAAATCATGTGGTCATAGTCCTGGACAATTGACCCTGCTAGAGAAGGTTGGTTGGACCAGATGACCTCTAGAGGCCCCCTCCAACATCAGCCCTCTGTGAGTTGCAATTCTATGAGGCATTACGAAGAGCATAAATATCTTTGCAGCTATTGTGCAATTCTGTTTCTACTTATGAGTTCATTTATTTATTTGTCTATGAATTTGCTGAGTGAAAATTTTAAAGATATACATGGCTACTGAATGTCATTTCTGCATGGGATCAGGCACTTCAGGCAATAGCAAAAGGTGCAGGAGTTCCCTGAGGAATCCCCCTACTGACTGACCAGAACTTCTCCCATCTTTGAAATACAGGTTTAAACTCAGAACAGCAGTAGATGAATGGTGAAGACTGAAATGATGTCAACAATTTGTGTGGAGGCCAAAGAAAATACAAAGAGGCCCTCAATGGCTTCGTCTCTGAGTTTGTTGCAATGCAGCTGTGAGTAATAAGTTTGCTTTCTTTTCAGGCACAGTACACTACATCTGAAATAGTTTCTGAACTTAGCACACAGTTTCCTGACCATCTATTATTTTCCTTGGGGATCAGGAGCCTTTCAAGCATTGCAGCGAAGAGTTTGATCTGAGTATATTGTACAGCAGGGAAATGGGTGGTGGTCTGCTGGCCTGATCTCACAGGTTTGCAGAGATTGGGGAAAGTCACTATTTAGACATATTAATATAATTTTATTGCTGGCCCTATAATTTATTTTGACTCATCTGAACAGTGGCCAATTTTGTACTATTTTAAGCATGTGTGGAGAGAACTTATGCAAATACATAAGTTTTCTGTATGGGTGGGTTTAGAAAAAACTCAGTGGGAATAATGAGCTAGATTAAATCTTCTACAATCTGTAGAAGGTCTACATTCATAGCAGCGTCTGCCATTTTTAGGAGTTGAACATGGCCAGCAGAAAGGTGTCCCTTCATACCTATATGAAGGGCTATTTTATTAAAAAAAAAATTCTAAGTATATTTTATTTCATGACCATGAAATCAGACTGATATTCTAAGCAGAAATGTTTATTTATCTTTGTATTTGGAGTTTTCATTAGTTTCTTAACACATCCTGAAAATGACTAAGTAATTGAAATAACATCCCTCAATGTAGTGTGCATGAAGCAAATCCATAAAATAAAATCAGAAGTAAACAGTACTATGAAGCTGAGACAAAGAAAATATACTATTTCTGCTTTGAATTCTGAGTTGTGCTGCTGCTTCTAGTGGCATCACATTCTCCCAGAAAAGTGCACTGGTGGACTCGTCAGGTTCATCACCTAACAGGTTAAGAATCAAAGGAGATTTTTATTTCCTATATCAAACTGAGATATTCTTCCCCCCTCCACCACTTATCTCTGGAGAAGGCAAGTGTAGCCCACAGTCTAAAAACACCTGGGTGTTTTGTTCTTTTAATTGCCCACTACTGCCAAGGCTTTGGGGTGCCTCTGATCCCTTCTATTTTCTTCCTGGGGCATGATACGGTTTTTGGTCCATTTGGTAGCTTTGAAATTTGCTGTGATGTGTTGCGGTATCTTGCTGCTGGTATGTGGAGCAGATGTTTTGAGAGCCTTTCACGACAAACCCCATCTTGTTTAGATGCAGTGGACCAAGCTTGATGAATCAGGAGCTTCCTTCAAGAACTGCAAATCCACATTTTCTCCACCCTTTCTTCCAAATGCATAGCCCTTATTTGCCAGGAAAGCCCCTTGACTCAGCTCTATATGAAGGAAATTACAGGCCTGGGCATACATTTAGTCCTAGATGCCTGTGATGTAGGAACTGAAGGTTACAAAATCTTTGGGGCAGAGATTTGTCTTTTTCACTTGTGATGTACCCAACCTACAGCATGGTCAGGCATCATGTGAATAATATTGCTAAAAACAATGCAGACAGATATGACCAATATTGCTCTGGAGAGCAGAGAAAAATCCATTAAGTGATAAAGTGCAGGTAAAACACAGGTGCATATATGAGATCTGAATGTGGCCCAGGATCTGCTTCTTTCTGTGTTGTCCATCAATGTGGTGCCCATCACTATATTCTCTGACGGCCTCTCCCACATATCTCTTCTCCTCCCATTTCTCCCAACAGAAGAAAAGAGAGAAGAAAGAGGAATGGTGTCAGCAATGGGTGGTTTGATGATTACATCAATGCTGAACAAACATTAAGGAGTTTTGCTGGAGGGGTGAGTAGGTGAAATAAGTTACCTGACAGCTGCCAGATTTCCACTAAAAGGAGAAAGTGGCCACAGCCACTGCACCATTTGTTCTTGCTGAGAACCAGGAAGGGAGACATGACTTGAAATGAATGAGATGTTAAAAATCATGAATTATAATTATCATTGTTACATGGAAGCAAATTTGCTACACAAACATGAAAAATATAGTTCTACTGAGTCTTACTCAGTTACCTGTAAACTAAAAATACTGGCTTTTTGGTTTTTTTCTTTAGGTTTAAAATAGAATTGCTGAAATTCTATTCTTTTTTTGGTTATTGCAGTAACAGCCAGGTGGCAGAAGAACAGATTTCCTTGCCTTATGCTGACTGTTAGTACAACGGTTAAATTAATCCAGTGGCTGGGATGATTTAGTACTAATGAAGGATTGAAAGACTGTGAGGAAAAAGTATTTTGGGGAAAAAAGTAAAAGGCTTATTGGGAATTTTGGTTAGTGAGAGAAACAAGGACTAAACCCACAGAGGCCAAGAAAAAACATCTGCAAAAGTAGAAGACAAGACATATTGTCCCCTTCTGCCACTGCCAAAGAGCTTGAAAAGGAAGGAAACAATTCTGGCTAGGAAGTTCAAATGGATCATTTCTCAGAGAAAAGACACAATCCTGGGATCTACTCAGAAGAAAACAAGAAAACAAAACCAAAAGCAAAACCCTGAGAAACACTTGAATGTGGTGAAGAGCAAAAAGGCATGATGAGTCAGGTGAAAGCCAAGTGCGATCAGGGATAAAAGCTGGAGCTATGTGAAATTCCCAAGATTTGGTTGGCAAGAATGTGGGTTGTTGATAGACTCGAGGTGCTTTGAATTCAATGTTGTTTGATCCTGAAATCCTAAGAAACACAAATTGAAGTAATTTCTATTTAGGAATGAAAGCATTCACGTCAACCCTGTAGATCTTCAGTTTCTGAATAGCTTCTAGGATCTAGGCACCCTTTCCCCTCACTTGCCACTGAGCAGTGCAATCCAGACTCCAGCCTGTTCTCACCAACTGGCTATTCTGAATGTTTGCAATAAAAGTTCAGAGTGTTGTCTGTGAGAATAAATGCGTATCTGGCATAATCTCCACAGCAGCAGTAGGTTGACACCTTCACCAGCTGGATCTTGAGCTTGCATGAAGTCTCCAAGTCCCAAGAATATCTCCTACACTTAGTTCATACTAAATTTTCTATGATCTATCCAGCTGAGGGGCATAATTAAGGAAGTGCATACATTTAATTGCAAACAATATTTAATTAAAATATTAGTAATAAATATTGGTACCTTCCTGCACAACACATTGGATAACACAAATTGCTTAGCATATTTTAAAAATGAGTGAGGATGTATCACAGAAATTACTACCTTGTGAAAGCTGTTTCTTGTACACATAATGAGCCTTTCAATAACTGTGTTTATTAATTTTACAGAATTATATTTCTCTGTCATTCTTTATATTTCTGTATTCACTGTGCACATGAAAGTAATGCTGCTATATGTGATAAGAATTTCCTTGAGGAAGGTCCTATTTAGATTCAGGAGTGATTTTGAAGTCTAGATAATTGAAAATTATAAGAATTTTTCTTATGTAGGAAAAAAACCGAACAGAACAAGGTCAGTGTCCTAGAACTGGGCAAGTCTTTTCCTAAAGCAAAAGGAAAGAAGAAATTAAAAGTTTGTTATAATGGTAACTGCAAGCCTGGAGCTTGTCAGTTGGAAGGACTATAGACTCTGAAATATCTTGAGATATCAGGCCATAAGGATTTTACACACTCACTTCCAGCATTTTGTCAGCACACGTTGACAACCTGTTTTTGTTAATGAATGTAAAGGATTTTATATGTTGTTCTATCCTTTGGATGCCAAAGTTCTGGGTCGTTGGTATCCTAATAAATAGATAGATGTCTCTGTATTCAAAAAAGTGGGTAGTTTAAGTAAAATGGAACATATATTTTGAAATAACTTGAAGCAACTATTTCTTTTATGATTTATGACATCTTCACACCAAAGAGAAAGAGAAATGTGAGTGAGCTGTTTGCTAGTCACACCAAATGTTCCTCTCTGGAGAATCCCCAGCAGGAAATAACTTCACTTGGCAAAGGAGTGGGTGAAGGCAAACTGATACAGGTCTCAGGTAATTCTCCTGTCAGGAATATTTACCAGATCATACTGAAAGTTTCATTTGTGACAGGGGTCAGGGCCAGATTACTTTGAGTAAGGGGTAACCTGCCTCCTGGTTGCTGCTTTTCCTCTGTCACTGTTATGTAGTCTCATGTCAGAGACAGATGTTGCTCCCAAGGATGGATTAGAAATGCACCTTTGGACCTAATGAGCCAAATGATTCCTTTGCCCTGCTTGAAAAGGTTGTGAACTGGCTGTCTGGAGAGGCAAAAGGAAAGTGAGAAAATCTGAAGAACAGATTGGGCAGAGTGCAACACTTCAGAACAACTCTGAATTTAGGGAAGACGAAGAAGATTGGACCAAGTTTTTCTGTATTTCTGTTAATTACTGTGTGAGCAAAACCAGATGCCCTTGAAGGGCTGAGTTTGAACTCTACAGTTTTGTATGGACTGTCCTTAAAAGTGGGATGGGAATGAAACCTGCTGTAAGATCCATTACAAAAGCTTCTGGAAGTGTTATGTTTTTATAAGATAAAGATTGAGATTTTTATGCAAGAAAATGTGGTTACTAATGTTCTGACCATTTGTAAAAGTGCCCTCTTCTATAAGTTAAATGCTGCCTGTCTTCTCAGATTCTTCTCTCATATCCACTATCAGACTTCCTCTCATCTTGCCTGGGCTTTCCCTTTATATCATACATCATACCCTTTTCTATGAAGCAGCTCCTGCCCCTACTTGTTCTTTAATGAGTACTTTGTGCTGTATGCACACAGTCCTTAGGGATTGCTCTAAACCCCTTGTGCACCTCTAGGAAGAGTTTCAAGATGGGAAACCTTAACAGGGAGAAACTGAGCAGAGGCTTAGCTAGGTCTGTACAGTAGCTCTCTACCTCTAGCTGGGGCTTCCCCCAGAGCAGGCAAGCATCAAAACAGCATATCAGATATACCTCCAGGACCAGCTATTCACTCTTTCACAGCAAATGACTGACTCACTTGTTGGGATCCTAAGCTCAAACCTCAAATTAGTTAAGTTACAGGAAAGAAAATTAGTTAAGTGACACCAAAGAAAATGAAACCAAGTTCAGATTTGGATGTCTGAAATATATATATTTAATATGCTGTGGTGGTTTGACCTTGGCTAAATGCCAGGTACTCACCAACTCGCTCTATCACTTCCCCCCCTTCCCCTTTTTTTCTCAACAGGGCAAAGAGGGGAAAGAAAATAAGATAGGAAAAAAAAAACCAACCCTTTTTTTTTTTTTTTTTTTTTTTTTTTTTAATATAAGCAAAGCAAAGGTCTGTGCACAGAAGCAAAAAAGAAAACAGATGTATTCTTTACTTCCCATGAACAGGCGATGTCAGGCCTTCTCAGGAAGCAGGGCTCCGATACGCGTAGTGGTTGCCTCGGAGCACCAAGGGTGACCCCACCCCCTTCCTCCTTTTTCCCAGCTTTATACTGAGCAGACGTCATATGGTCTGGAATATCCCTTTGGTCAGTTCGGGTCAGCTGTCCTGGTTGTGTCCCCTCCCAAGATCTTTCCCACCCCGTCCCACTGTGGGGGGAAATGTCGGAAAGAGCCTTGGTGCTGTGTAAGCACTACTCAGCAGTAGCCACAACACCAGTGTGCTATCAACACCCTGCCAGCTCCCAACACCAAACACAGCACCATGAGGGCTGCTATAGGGGAAAACCAATTCTGGCTCAGCCAGACCCAGTACATATGCCAATATACACAAGAATGGGGTTTAAGAATTTTGAAAAATATAAAGGTTCTCTAGTTTCAAGAGATTTTGCTGCATTTCCAATAACTGCAAAAGCAAAAATCACAGTTTCATATTCCGTGATAGAAGGAATGCATTTAATTAGACATGTCCACCTGGTGCAGTTTGTAGGGCAGCGACCCCATGGAACAAACAGTATAGGGTAAAATAAAGACCAGCATAGCTAGTTAACTTTGCACTAATGCTTGTCAAGACTGGAGTGTGTACCTGCAACCAGAATGTTCTTTTGATAGCTTTCATACCAATTAAAAAATTACAGGTATGCAAACTGATCCATTTCACTATTGTCTTGCCAAAACTGCCTCTTCATCTGACATTCTATGCAAAGTTGGAGTAGCTAGGTTAAAAGAAAAGGCCTTATTTTAAGGAAAAAGAAAGAAGAAGGAAAAAAAAAAGAACCTCCCCACAGTCATTGAACTACTCTACTACAGGCTGTTTCTTCATTGCAAGTCAATCTGTTGAAATCTCTGGATGATGTTTTCTCTTTCCACTAGGGTATTCTGGAAGACAGAAGTCTTAATTGACTTCAGGTCCACTTTTCCCCATTTCAGCAGTCCTTTTCCTAGGAAAGACTGAGTACAAGCTGAATAAAGACTCGAGGATTTTTCATGTGTTAATGATGGCAGCTGTACTAGCCCAGCTATCTGTACCACCAGAAACAGGATGGCAGTAGCTCCCACCTAAAGTAGTCAGAAGAAAACAATAATGAGCTTCAGATTTTAAACACACTCATTAATTCACCACACTAGACTGGCTCCCAAATTTTGGCTGATGACGGCGATGGAGTAGGGTGTGATAACTGCACCTGACTTTTTCTCTACCATTTCCTGCTCAGCTCCTGCTTTGATCTCTGTCTCTGAATATAATTATGAAGCCTGAATCAGAATCAGGCTCTCATTTCTGCTGCCCCAACTTGCCCTCTTCTCTAGGTCTTAAGGAAGACACTATGATTCTCAAATACTTGCCTTTTATTTTTAGTCAAATAAAATGGACCACCTGCAACTTCAGATTGCTTTTTTCTTTTTATGACCTGCTTTTTATTATGTAGCCAACATACCCCAAAAGTACCCAGTAAGTGCATATAAAACATAATTAATCTTCTGAAAGGAATGTATCTTCTTTGCCTGAAATTGTTGCACCAAACCCTTAGGTGACATACACTGGCAGAGTTCCACTGAAATCAGCCCATCTATCTTCATTTACAACACTTGTATGTTTGGCCTAGTCCTTTTGCTCTCAGTGATAAGTGCACACTGAGCTGTGTCTTCAAGACTAAAGGAACTGGTTACCAGTCGGGGCCAATTAGCATACCTCTGTTAACTGAAATTAAACCATCCTGATTTACAGCAGCTGAACATTTGTACTGCCCTCTCTCCCCTGCTGCAGCAGATATTGTTTCAATATTCAGCATTTAAAAATATACTTACTATGGAAAAACATATTTATGTGGCAAAGATATTTTTCTAAGGCTTTGCACTGACCTCAGGAGGTTAGGACCTTGAAGTCCTATGTCCTACATCCTGTGCTCTACATAACAGGTATAGTAATCACTACTAGGTTACATAGGTGTATTTAATTATGATAACTAGTTCCTGTTCACTGAAAAGAGAGCAAAGCTGAAGAATTACCTACCAAAACCCAAAGGTGCTGTTTCTCTTATATGCAGTTCTTGAAAAAGATATGACAATTTCATCACTGTAAAATTTTATTCAATCAGGACTGAGAATAATAAGGAATCTTACACTAATCAGGACATGTACATCTATACATATGTATACATACATACATAAATACCAGGTCTCAGACTGATCCTCCTTCTAAGTTTTTCACTAGCCTAAGTACAGCTTAAAGCAACATAAGCAAGGACAGAATCATATATCATACCTCTAATTTTAGAGCTTTGGTTTTGTAAAAAGAATTGTCAAGCTTGCCCCAGACATGTTTGTTGACAAAGAGCTTAGTGTTTCATCCTTTATTAACCAGAACATTTTACTGTAACTGATTTCATGTTACCATCATAAAGAGCACACCTCAACTGCTTGTGCCTAGCGACACTTATAAATTCTTCTGGGAGAGTTAAGGTTGTAAAACAAGAACATTAAGTGCATGCATAAAAAGCACAAGCCAACTGTTTACAGCTCCTACATAAATGTCCTCCTTATGTTTCCTTTATTTTTTTATTAGAAAGTGACAAGGCAAAGGTCAAGTACCCAGCATATGCCTGCCATTGCTGACTATTGAACCAGACCAAACTAAGTTTAGCTAATCCTCAATACTTTCTATTGTAGAGAAGGGAAAGGGCATGAAGGAGCAAATCAAACACCTATTTTTCTTCTGTAGGTTTAAGAAAATTCTTCAGATGCCGGAAGCCCAGGCTTAAATATAGTGTCAGGCAGAAGCACATAATCATGGCCTTCAAGTGGAGTTTCTCAAATTTCACAATGACGTGATTAAAAGCTTGAGCTGTTATTTATGGACAGATTAGATTATATTTGCAATATCACCACAATAAACTTACTTATAAAATAATATTAAACATTTAAAAGACCGTCACTATCCTGTTATACTCACTTTATGCCACTGTAGCTTCACTGACCTTTTAAAGACAGAACTCTTCATTAAACAGTTAAGCACAGAGTTAAAGGGAAAGCATTTCCATCTCTTTTCTCTGAAGTGACTGACTTTGAAGTTTTGTAGTGCAAAAGATACAGTTCAGACTGGAGTCAAATACTCACCACAGGAACTACTGTTCTTACAATAGCAGAGGGTGTGTTACAATGGAGATTTGCTGAATATACAGACTTTTTGAACACAGTCAATACACGGTGTTCTGTTAACAAGTTGATCTCTTCCTGGAGTCATCCTTTAGATCCTTTATTACAGGAACTAGTGCAAAAGAGTTTCACTGAAACAGGGTAATTCCTTTGACAGATGTGATAACAATAACTATATTTTCTTTTTTGATACATGGTTTTTGGTTTCACTTCACATATCTGTATTAAGGGATTTTTTGATAGGCATTTTATTCTACTACTAAATCTTAAATTGGGATCATTTTGTAATCAGTAGCATTTCAACCTGACAGAAACAGCAGAGAACCACTGAGAAATAATAAGACAGGCTTCTGTAGGCATTTCACAGAAGTTTCTTTAAGTACTTAGTAACTGTTAGATCAGCATGTAAAGCACACTGAAAGGCTCCTAATTTTCATGCTCCAAACTGTCTCTACAGAGCTGTTAAATTTTCCCAATGAGGAGTGATACGGAGATGTTCTGGCTGTGTTTCCATAGATATTTCCTTAAGGAAATGTTTCTATTCACCAAATCCATAGGGAGCATTTTAATAAGAGAGATTCCCCCTCCAGCATGATCCATCAGTAAATGACAGTGTGATATTAGTGTTGTTTCTCACAACAAAGATGTTTTGGATTTTCTTTAGAAAAGCAATTTCACATTCCTAACTTTCTTCTAATCATCCTGCCACTTTTCAAAAAGGCCATGTCCACTTTTTAGACATCTCTCAAGTCCACTCTGCAGCCCACCTGTGGATGTTTCTCTCTTTCTTAAAAATCTTGGGGAAAAAAGACTCTATTTTTTCATACAGTTTTAATAGTTCTTAACAGTTATAGTAATATGTTGACTGTAGTATATGTGTGTCATTTCACCATTAGATAATTTCTATTGGTAAGGGAATGAGTCTGAAATTTGGCAAACCAACTTAGTTTTACACACACGCATGCATACACTCACACATACTCCTCCATGTAGATGCATATATATCCACAGATATATCCTTTTTCTATTCACAGTTCCCTATTGAACTTTATGATATTTAAAGAGTCACAATAGGACAGAATTACTCAGTCATGGGTAAGCCCAGATGTTAAACATGGCTGGCCCAGGTTCATTTAGTGCACTTCAAGCTCTTTCGGACCGACCATCTGCATCACTTCGATATTTTAATTGAAAGTAAACACCTTACTCTAATTTTACTCTGCTAGGAGAGTCAGTTTCTTTTAGAAAACTAGTGCCAACGGCAACCAAAGAGCAAACTGTAGCTATTGAGAAATTTTATCAATGACAACCACTCCTTAAGAAAACACAGTTGCCACCCATTAGTACAATGCAGAAAAATTAGCTGTAACAATGTAGCACCATTAAGTTGCTACAACAATAACCAAAAATGGAAATAACACATACTCTCCATCATTACTATAAAAGCAACGGGATTCCAAAAAAATAAAACAAACATGTTTAAGAGCCAACACTCACAACACAGAGAGGTTTCACAATGGAATATTGAATTGCACTACTACCTGCCTTGTCCTAGCACTAGTCATATTCTTTAAAACCAAAAATATATGAAGAAATGGTCTGCCCTTTTTTCTTTTCTTCTTTTCTTTTCTCTTCTTTTCTTTTCTTTTTTCTCTTTTCTTTTCTTTTCTTTTCTTTTCTTTTCTTTTCTTTTCTTTTCTTTTCTTTTCTTTTCTTTTCTTTTCTTTTCTTTTCTTTTCTTTTCTTTTCTTTTCTTTTCTTTTCTTTTCTTTTCTTTTTTTTCTTTTCTTTTCTTTTCTTTTCTTTCCTTTCCTTTCTTTTCTTTCCTTTTCTTTCCTTTTCTTTCCTTTTCCCTTTTCTTTTCTTTTCTTTTCTTTTCTTTTCTTTTCTTTTCTTTTCTTTTCTTTTCTTCTTTTCTTTTCTTTTCTTTTCTTTTCTTTTCTTTTCTTTTCTTTTCTTTTCTTTTCTTTTCTTTTCTTTTCTTTTCTTTTCTTTTCTTTTCTTTTCTTTTCTTTTCTTTTCTTTTCTTTTCTTTTCTTTTCTTTTCTTTTCTTTTTCCTTTCCTTTCTTTTCTTTTTCCTTTCCTTTCCTTTCCTTTCCTTTCCTTTCCTTTCCTTTCCTTTCCTTTCCTTTCCTTTCCTTTCCTTTCCTTTCCTTTCCTTTCCTTTCCTTTCCTTTCCTTTCCTTTCCTTTCCTTTCCTTTCCTTTCCTTTCCTTTCCTTTCCTTTCCTTTCCTTTCCTTTCCTTTCCTTTCCTTTCCTTTCCTTTCCTTTCCTTTCTTTTCTTTCCTTTTCTTTTCCTTTTCCTTTCTTTTTTTCCTTTTTATTTCCTTTTCCTTTCCTTTCTTTTTTATTTCTTTTTTTTCTTTCCTTCCCTTCCCTTCCCCCTTCCCTTCCCTCTCCCTCCCCCTTCCCTTCCCTCCTCCTCCTTCCCACCTCCCTACCTTCCCTTCCCCTCCAATCCCTCCTCCCTCCCTCCCTTCCCTCCTCCCCTTCCCTTCCCTTCCCTTCCCTCCCCTCCCCTCCCCTCCCCTCCCCTCCCCTCCCCTCCCCTCCCCTCCCCTCCCCTCCCCTCCCCTCCCCTTCCCTTCCCTTCCCTTCCCTTCCCTTCCCTTCCCTTCCCTTCCCTTCCCTTCCCTTCCCTTCCCTTCCCTTCCCTTCCCTTCCCTTCCCTTCCCTTCCCTTCCTCTCCTTTTTTCTTCTCTTTTTAAGAAGCCTTAATTCCTGTCTCAGCTCTCACAGGCTATGACTGCTTCTAGGCTAAATAACTTTGCCATCTGCAAGGTCTCCTCCTAACACAAGAGAGGTCAGTCACATGTGTCTATCAGGTATTAAATTATATTGTAGCTACAGAAATCCACAGGATGATTCACAAAAATACACCCTTAGGATATTACTGTAGAATTAATTATAGACCTATAGCATTTTAGAAGAACACCTACCTAAATCTTAAGCAACTATAGCACCCTGCAAGTTCTGTGATTCATTTTTGTGAAGAAGGGTGTATATATCTCACAACAGTGGCTTTGAAAGCATGGGACACAATTCTATATCCTTGGCATGTCTCAAATACCTATTGAGGAACAGGAGTCTTTTTTCTGATAATGATGATAACGATAATTTAGCTTTTATTTTCATTTTTTGGATGTCTCTAGGGAAAATGGCCGTTATGTGTTCCCTGTCTGCTGCATTGCTCAATTCCTTAAAAATAATTACTTATAGAGAATTAAATTCTTCTTGCTTTTTCCTGTGAAATATACTTAGTCGAGAGTTCCCACCTCAAACTGTGTCATTAAGTTTTCCCTCACTCTTCATAAGTGTTTTCATATGCATCCATTTTGGTTTGTGCTGGTAGAAAAACCTGAAGCTGAAGAGTCAAAGTCCATCAAGCAGTTTTGAGAGAATCCAAGTACCATATTATTTTTAAATTTACAGTTGTCCTCAAGACACAGTTCCCTGTATATTAACTCTGTATGTACACATACAGATGGTTAAGGATATTTACGGTTTTGCTGAAATACAATATTGCATGATAACAAAGAACACCTATCTTAACAGACAAGCACCTGCTGCTAACATTTTGATATAGATACAGTCATGGTCTTTCTCCTTTGGTAATATAAAAGACCAAAATACAAACTAGGAGTGATCTTCAACTGATGGTGACTGCCAAAAATACCATTATTATCCTATCCTAGCTCATCATTTTGAAATGGATAGATTGGAAAAAATCACAGGACAATATTAGTCTAAATACTGATGTCCTGACGCACAATTGTTCTGCAAAATGAGATTAAGAGATTCTGTGCTCTGGCTTGTAGACACTTAATTTCTGATTAGATGACTGGAAGAAACTGTTATGTTCAGAACTGTTGACTGGAAGAAACTGTCAGAGTGTTGATGTTTTCCAGGGACTGTGGCTCCACAATGCACGTTAATTCTATTTGGTTTTGTGAGAAAACAAATGGGTCGCGTGTACTCCTCTGGGGAGTTATGAGGTTTACTTGCCATTTTGCAACTTTCCTTACAAAATTCAGTGAGTGTTGACATATTAAAGGCATAAACAAAACCTGGTTTCATATGGTGACAAAGGTGCTCAGTAGCCCTGAAAGTGAATCTTGTTGACTTCTCTAGCATGGAAGTCAGAAGAGGTCTCTGTTTACAAGTAACCACCCATTTCAATTCTTACCTTCTCCATCATCATGTTGTCTTTCCAAATCCTACATCAGTTTCTGAGGAAATGCTTTGAAACATCTATCATTGCTCTGAAAGGACCTTAGTGCCTGAACACAGATTTGTAAAGCACTGAAATGATATTCATTAAATAAGGTGCCAAAAAAAGAAGCAAGTAACTAATCAAAACCAACTGAGACCCCAAGTATAACCCAATTCTGAGCTGCAATTTAGGGCCTGAAGTTACAGCCCAGGAGATTTGAATAACAAAGATTCAACTTTATCTGTAGGAGGTAATATCTTTGGTACCCAGGAACCTGAGTGTTCATTACAAATCAGACCACCTTTTCTGACCTGCCCTCTTCAGCAACTTAAAGAGAGGCTGGCTCCATGTTTGTCTCTTTCTACTGACAGGGAGATATACAAAATGTGCAGTGATAAGGTCCTAAATTTCAGAGAATAAGCCGCACATCAGGTTTCAGTGTGGAATTGCTTCTGTGAGAGCATTTACACCTGGGGATGTTGCAGTAACTGTCCCTTCCCAGCCACCCCATGAGGGAACACCTAAGCCAGAAGCTGAGGAGTAGCTGTGCTCTCCATCTGCTTTTCACTAGACAGCTGGAGGGACAAACATAGAGAAAGGAGTCCATTGCTCCTCTCCAGGATCTACACTGACACAAAAATTCCTCTGCCATACAGTGCCCTGGGAGGGGTTGTCAGCTGCAGACATGATCCCTCTTGGAGTACCCTCTGGCTATCAGCCACATTCTTAGCATAGTGAGCCACTGACAGCTATCTGGCCTTTATACATTAGTGTTGGACAACGTGTAAAGACTAGACTTGTTGGATCATACATTTTGTTCTATTATTCCAGTACACCAAAAAACCCCTCATAAATACTTATTTGCTTCCTATACTGCTTCCAATAATCACAGATGCTGCAAAGAGAAGCTGCCATCAAGAAAGCTAAGAAAATAGCAAAGGATTTTGCTCTCCACTGGAGACAATATGATACTTGGGGTGTTTCTCATTAAAGAAAAGGTGCATGTTTTAAAATGTGTCAGCAGCTGGAAAGATATGCACCTTTTAAAAAGTTGTTTTCAGAAGGTGATGGATTTGCTTGTAAAGGAATCACTTAGAGAGAGGCTCAGTGTAGCTTCAAGCTAAACCAGAGGGTGAATTAGCTTTATAAAACAAGACTTAAAGGAGGATTTAGTATTAAATATTAAACATTTCTCCATTAAAATCCTGAATGAAAATCTGGTTATGATGGATTGATTTAAGGAAATAACCATTCATGTGACCATGCACAAGATCCCCATTTGCATTTCAGTCTGGAAGGACACCTTGTTGCTGATGTTAGCTCCTGGAGGCTAACAGAGGACTACTGAGCACAGAGGTGGTCATCACCCCTATGCTCAAAGTAACACACACAGCCCTTGGAGGGCTGGAGGAGCAAAACATCTTCCTCACCACTGACCGTGCTTTTTGGATGATGCTTAGAACAGACTTTTTGAAAGCTGGAGAGACCAAAGGACGCCAACAACTTCTTTACTTTCTAGAAACAAACCATAACAAATTAGTCAAGCAAAATCCCATTAGATGTTTCGTGTATAACAGTTTATGAAACAGTTACCTTATTTTTCATAGCGTTCTAAGGTTATTAACAATAGCTTTCAAAAAATCAACACAGATTTCTCTAAAATGATGCCGAGGTGGCAGAAAGAGATGTTTTGAAAAGCAGTCAGCAACTACTAGTTCCTGCAGAGAACTTCAGAGGCCAAAGGGAATGGAGTCTTCTTAAGGAAAGTGGCCTTGAGAGACCAAATCTTAGAGGAGTTTAATGGAAATTGGGTGCCTAGGTCACACAATTTGCTCAGAAAAGCCCAGCTTCTGGTCATTTGGTTCCTGCAAACTATTTTGAGTCCCTTCCTCCCTAAATCCTATTAACTCTACAGTTTTCAGGATCTATTCCACATAAATCAGTTTTGAGCTAATCAGCATTTCTCTATTAATAGTTTCCAGACCCATGCTGTAAGAATATGAAAAATCAGAGGAACTCAAGCCAGAAAATTTGTAATGAATTTTGTCTTATAAGAGATGGCAAAATGGCACAAGGATTAAACTGAGAAGCAGGAAAGTTGGTCTTGAAAGCAAGTAGAGTCTCCTAGTTTTAAATGGTTTTTAGTGAGTGTAAATTGAGATGTCCTGACTGATTCACTTGGATCTATGCTTACCAAAACTAGTCCTCTTTGTTATCAAGAGGTCTGGTTCTGACTGCTTTTTGTCTGTTTATTCCAGCATAATTAGCTGACTTCAGCTGTTGCAGCTCAAGTTGCCAGTGTTGTGAAATCCATTGCTATATATCTCTCTCAGTTACATCCACCAGAAAAAAAAAAGCTTATGATGGTTCCCAGTAATTTAGATAAGTGGTCTTTTCCTTTTGTTGCTCCAAAGTACCACATACAATGCTGTTGAGTTTCATCACTTCTGGTGGGCAAGCAGCAATGGAAATAGCGTTTAATGACTGTGTGGCTAATACAGGGATAACTGATAGGCTGAAATCATCACTGCTGTGTTGTCTGGCTGATATGTAATGGATGAAGTATTTTCTTGGGTCAGCATTTATTTAACATTTTTTTCCAAAAGATCTATTTATTAATGTTATGACTGAGGGAATCCTTAAGGTCTTTCAGGCTTCAGTTTACCAAAATGCTCATGCAACATAACAGCTTACCACTGTTGTCAAATGAGGTCTTCTTCACTTCCTCTCCTGCTCATCATCCAAGCTCACGACTGGTACCAGCTCCCACTGGCGAGTGGAGAGTGACTGAGCTGACACAAGGTGCACAACTGGAGTGTGATGCTGGCAGGAAAAACGTAGAAGGGAAGGAGAGCATTACTCTACCCCTTCATCAACAGCAAAATGGTAGATTAGCTTATTCCATCTGAAACCATGTTCTTTGAGTTCAGTTCTCCCATGTTGCTTACTTGGAGCAATGTTGTGAGCCAGGTGGGAGAAGTTTCCCTAGACTATGTGGGTCTGTACCAGGTATAAATCATAGAATCACAGAATCATAGAATCCCAGGTTGGAAGGGACCTGAAGAATCATCTGGTCCAACCTTTCTTGGTAAAAGGACGGTCTAGGCAAGATGGCCCAGCACCCTGCCCAACTGAAGCTTAAAAGTGTCCAATGTTGGGGAATCCACCACTTTCCTGGGGAGATTATTCCAGTGGCTGATTGTTCTCATTGTGAAAATTTTCCTTTCGCATCCAGTCGGAATCTCCACAGGAGTAACTTGTACCCATCACCCCTCATCTTCTCCATGCAACAACCTGTAAAAGGGGAGTCTCCATCTTCTCTGTAGTCACCCTTTAAATACAGGAACATGATGATAAAGTGTCTCTAAGCCTTCTTTTCTCAAGGCTGAACAAACCCAGTTCTTTCAGCCTTTTCTCATACAGCAGGCTTCCCAGTCTTTTGATAATATTTGTGGCCCCTCTCTGGACCCTCTCCAGCCGGTCCACTTCTTTTTTGTATAGAGGGGACCAAAACTGAATGCAGTATTCCAGGTGTGGCCTGAGAAGCACTGAGTAGTATGGCATAATGACTTCTTTATCTCTGCTAGTTATGCCCTTGCTGATGCAACCCAGCATCCTGTTGACTTGCTTTGAAGTAGCAGCACACTGTTCACTCATATTGAGCTTATTGTTCCACCAGGACTCCCAGGTCCCTTTACACAAAGCTGCTCCCCAGCCAGGTTGAACCCAGCCTGTGTTGCACTCCTGGATTATGTTTTCTCAGGTGCAAGACCTTATATTTGTCTTTGTTCGACTTCATAAGGTCCTGGTTGACCCACTCTTCTAGCCTATCCAGGTCTTCCTGCAGGGTGTCTCTCCCTTCCAAAATATCCACTTCCCCACTCAGTTTGGTATCATTGGCAAACTTCATCAGGGTACACTTGATCTGATCATCCAGATCACTTTTGAAGATATTAAACAGCATTGGGCCTGGTATTGATCCCTGGAGGACCCCTCTTGTGACAGGTTGCCAGCCTGAAAAGGAGCTATTTACCACCACCCTCTGGGTGCGGCCTGTCAGCCAGTTCCCCACCCATCGCACAGATCACTTGTCTAGACTGTAACTATCAGTTTCTCTGGGAGGAGGCTGTGGGAAACTGTACGGAAAGGCTTTGAGAAATCCAGGTAGACAATGTTCACCACTTGCTCCACATCAACTGAGCAGATTACTTTGTAGTAGAAGGAGATCAGCTTTGTCAAGCACAATTTGCCCTTGGTGAATCTGTGCTGGCTTTTTGCAATCACGTGCTTCATTTGACTTGTGATAGCCCCCAGGAGGATTCCTTCCATAACTTTATCAGGGACTGAAGTAAGACTGATAGGCCTATAATTTCCTGATTCTCCTTTAAGCCCTTCTTGTAGATGGGGGTGACATTAGACTTCTTCTAGTCTTCTGGAATGTTCCCTGACCTCCACCATTTCTCAAAGAATATGGAAAGTGGCCTTGCAATGACATCAGCCACCTCTATTAACATCCTCAGGTGGATAGTCAGGGCCCACCAATTTCTAGGGGTCAAGCTCCTGTAAAAGCTTGCATACCAACTCTTCCTTCACTGACAGTGGGTCTGTGTTTGCATCAACTTGGATTTTTGTTCCCAAGGCCTGCGGCCCAACAGTGCTGATAAAGACAGAGGTGAAGAAAGTGTTGAGAACCTCTACCTTTTCAGCATTGTTGGTGACTAATTCACCTCTCCTGATTAACAGTGGGCCAATATTTTCCTTCTGTTTCTGCTTGTTGTTTATACAGCTGAAGAACCCTTTCCTGTAGTTTTTGACATCTCTGTCCAATTTCAATTTGAGTTGAACTTTTGTTTTTCTAACTGCATCTTTGCACGCCCTGTCAATGCCCTGTGGTTCTCAATGGATATTCATCTGATTTTCCATCTCTGGTACTCTTTTCTTTTGGTTTTGAGTAGACTCAGAAGCTCATACTTAAGTCAAGGGGGTCTCTTGCTCTTCCTATATTTAAAGGAGAAACAACCTACTGTCAAGTAGATTATACAGGAGACAATATAAAAATTACTGTCATTTGAACAGACAGGTCTGAGGACATGGGCTTATCTAACCTGAGGTGTGAATTTTATTAGTCAATCTTCATTATTTAATTAACAGTGCCAGGAAACACTTCAAGGCAGTGAAATAGTGTTTCCCTAATTCAGTGTGGTCCCTGGTCCATGGCAATCATTGCTCTCTCATGTGGTTACCAGAGAGGCCTCAGGAGTTAGTGCAAGGTGACCCACTCTGTCTTGGAGGTTAGGAGAGTTCAGTACTATGGATGTCAGTTGGCCTCAGAGACAATTTAACACTGCTAAAATTATTCATACATTATAGTTTACATAATATGAATAAATCTCACAATATGTTCCATCTATCTTAGGATTTGTTGTTGCTGCCTTTGATGCTACTAGCGTTGGACATCCTTACAGTGATGCTCCAGACACATGTCTCTACTAGCTTTCTCCTTGAAGTCACAGGCTTGTCTGTTTGCTTTGGATCAGCTTTCCCTGACTTGAACGCTGAGCAGAGTCTAAGGGGGAACTACTTGAAGTCTGCAGTTTGGCCAAAACACCCTGGCCTGGGAGCATGGTCTGACCTCTGCTTGGGTGTGCACTTTCATCTCCAGCAGGAGCTGATGATCCACCCAGCCTTCTCACTCCTACCCTTGCTGTTTTTCATCCAGTGGAGCTGCTGAAATGGAAGGGCTGGAAATTTTCAACACTTCTCCAACTTATTCATATTCTACTTCTTTTCCTCTGCTATTGAAACAAAAAGGAAAGGTGTCAAGGAAGAGAAAGCAATTGCCCAAGGAAGACAGCTGTCTTGACAACAAAGAAAAAAAGCTCATCAGTCTTTAATCACCAGTTCTGGCTGGTGATTAAAGGTGAAATGTGAAGTGTATTTACCTAACATAAAATCAGCTACACTCATACTTTGACAAAAGAAAAAAAAAATGAAAAAAAGAAATGGCTGCTGGATGAAGGTTCTGTGGTCTAAATTTCTAAATACACAGGAACAATCTATATCTTTACAATTGTATTGTGTAACATAAAAGAGTTGTTTAAGTAGACAAAAATATATCTGCAAGGCATTTTGTTTCTGCTGTTACAAATACTGCAAGAAATGTCGAAGAAGTTCATAGGGGTTTTTGTTTGGTTGGGCTTTTTTTTGATTTGTCCATTCAGTTTGAGGTCCCTCTGAATTAACATATCTTAGTCTTAAACATCTAAAGAATGAGTATTAGTTACACTGGAAATATTGATGCAATGCTAACTAGCATAACAATGTCTATGCTATCAAAATAACACAGAGAGGAATACAGTTTCAGTAGCATGAGTCTGCTTTTAAGTTGGGATGTTGAAATCTTTCACGAGTATAATTAATTTGTAAATGCTTGATTTGTACAAGCTAGATCTGTCCATTCATCAGACACAGACTATTGCTCTTGCACACTTTGCTTTCATGACAATATTTATACAGAAAACAATTATATTATCAACCTACACATCTACCCTCCAATCAGATTGTGGCTGCCATGCCAAACAAAGACAAATGGAAACACATATTCTACATTCCTAGCAGAGGGAAAGAGCTTAAGTGAATTATTCTTTGACATTAATAGGATAACATGTGTGCTTCATAATAAACAGCAACTTTGAGAGTGATAGTGTGGATGGAAGGTTGCGGGAGATGGATGTTAATAACATCAGAGGTCCCTGCTTGCAGATATATGTTACTGAAGACAATTAGATCAGTAGAGAGCTTGACTTTTTCCATAATTTTCTAAATAAAAAGCAATAAGAAATCAAAACCAAAACCCCTTAGACTAGCTCTGAAATTCATAAGACCTAGTGTTGACTCATGAATTTCCATAGCAAAATTTTCATCCACATCTGTGGGGCAGTATCAAGCTTTAAAGGCTAACTGTCCTTTACCTCCTTATATTTCAATAAATTATTCTGCACCTAAGAGAGAGAAAAATACAGTTAGCTGAGTTTTCCAGACCAGAACACTTTTTCTCAAAAATGTGGTCATGGGTATAACAGGAAACTATAGGGGAAAATGTGTAAATATGTAAATATCTTTTAGAATAGGATTTAAATCCTAGAAAGAGAAAAAGAGCAACAATAGAAAATCCCCAAATTTGCCAAACTTTCCCTAGGAGAATGCTTGAGAATATTGGAGAACATAAAATTACTCTGGTGTGTTAGTGGAGTGCTGTTAAAACTTAACCTTCTTCCCTAACCTAACAGGGAGCTAAATATCTGTAGAGCGAAGTTTCCAAATAGGCTGAAGTGAGAAATCATAGGCATGCAAAAAACATAGAAGTGATTACAGTAATGTTGACCACATGAAAAATGGCTGATGCATGTCTAGATCTTGCTAGTGTGGCATCCATGGCAACTGGATTGAGGATCACACACGTCTTAAGAGCATACCCAAGCTTCCCACATAAAGGGGCTCTGCTCCATCCCCTGTGACACTGTCCCACCTGGACTCCCTCACATGCCATGGCTATGCCCCACTCTAAGATTCAGTACTCTCGAGGTAGCCTCTCTTCCATGTTCAGTCACTGACATAACTCTGGCCATTGCAGTGCAGCTCAAAAAAGGGTATGGTCTTTAAGCGTGGCTATTTAACTTTGTTTTTTTTTTTTTTTCATCAAGCACAAATTACACTCAAATCTGTCCACCAAACCTTTTTCCTATAGAAGCAAACTGAAAAACAAGTTTTTGACACGGACGTCTCCAAACAGCAGTACTGGTATGGGGAACAAGAAGTGCTCAGACCATCTCATCTCTCTGTATTTGTTAAATATTACACCTCAGTATCCCTTACTCAGGCAGTGGTTGCCATGTACTACATGGGCACCTGAGCAACTAAGAACCTCTGTTTTCTGATACAGCCAGGATTTTATTCCCTGAGTATATCCCACCTTCTCCTATTAACAAAAGATAGTCTCGAGGTACGGGCATAACAGGAACTGCTGGTGACCTGAAATCTTGGTTCCCCAACAAATCACCAAAACACTATGAAGCATACAACATGTCAAATGTAAAGGAAATTCAAAAATGCCAGTGAATTTTAAAACAGTTGGAAGAAAGATGTGAAGATACTTGTCCATCCTGGTCTGAATTTCTTGGGTGAATGGGAATGCCACCAGGGAATACCTCAGCATGTCCTCTTGCCCTCACATCCTCTCTCTAGCGAGGCTGAGAGCCTGTGACATGTGTGGAGTGCAATTGCTCTCTGATGTTGGCCTCATGCTGATCCCTGTGCACACAGTACATGCCTCCTGTGTAGCTCTTTTCTTGAACAAGGCACAAGGTACACCCAGGTGTCTCCTCACATAGGGTTGAAAGCCATAATTTAAATTAAGGAAACATTGTTGAATGGATCCAGGCTAAGAGTAAACTTGGGATTTTTTTAACCCTGGGTCAGCCCTGTGAAGCACTATAGAATATGGCTCCAAAAACACCAAGGGTGGTAAAAATTGCAGGAAAAGTGACCAATGACAGGGGACAGCAGGAATGTGTTAAGTTGGAATTTCTGCCAAAATCCCTGTACTGTGAAACTATGGTCTCAGAGAATTTCTTTCTAGATGACTAGGGCTTCCCAAGAGTAGTCTGTATGGGAAAAGGTTCCCTGACTCAGAGGAGACAGGGGACAGGAGGAGAAGGTCTGCTACCTGTTGCACAAATTAGTGTCTCCTCTTCTTTGCATCCTACACATACCTCTGCACTGGCAGTTGCTCTAGTCTCTAATCCCCCAGCATTTATCCTTCACCACCCTTCCCCTCATTCCTTACAGTGATTTTGTTACTCTTACTCCTGTTATTCAACATTGTTTCCCCCAACCTTTGCTCCTCCTTCTCTCCTCCCTTTTCGTCCATGCATAGCCATTATTTGTCTTGCTAAATCTTCAAAATCTTCTCTTCTTCACCCCCTTTCCTCTCCACTAACAGAGAGTGAGTCATTTATTTTCTCTGAGGAAAAAATCTGAGCCCCTTCATAAGTCTATACTGTTCTCAGGTTAGTTTTCCCCCCCAAATAATTAAGAAATTCCCCTTTAGACAGCAGAGATCTGTAACAATAGACCTTCTTTTTTTTCTTTCTTTTCATTTTCAAGGATCTGCTTAATCCCAAATGCAAAATGACTCATAGCAGGTCCGTGTTGGGTTCACCAGCTGAGCCACCAGACTAGAAGCCTTTCAGCTGCTTGTAGGGTGAATGGGTTGGTGTGACCCACTTGGTCTGTGAATCTGTCTTGCTTTTTTTTCCTGAAACCACAAATCTTTTAGAAATATTAGTTTTCATATAGTTTCTCCAAAGTGGTGGCTCAGAAGGGGCATAAAATTGAATATTAGGTGGGGAAAATATCAATATGCATGAGGCCATTTTTAGGCACCTCCAGGGTTTGAACCCTCAGATCTGCAGTCAAAACACACTAGACAAATTTGTCAGCCTCAGCATAGCTTCTGTACTTGAGAAGGTGGGGGAAGGCTGAGGAAACCCTTCTTCAACTATCAACAATTTTCAGATAATAAACCACCCTGGCACCAACCTGAAGGAGGTCAAATACTAAGAACCTCTGGGTAAGAACGCTGTAAAACTCATTGGTCTGTGTATTTTGCAAGTCAATGCTATGTACAAAATTCACCTTTTGCTGCAAAATTGTGCACTTGATATAGAACATTTTATTTCAAAGTCATTAGCTTTTGAATTGTAATTTCTAAAACAAGAGCGCAGTCATGTATGAAAGGCAGCCTTCTCTTTAAAAACTAATGATAAATCTTTAATATCAGTATTGATCACAGTTTGATTGCTGATAATTTTACCGGAAGTATAAAGCTAGCATGTTTATTCCACAGTTTCAGACTTCCTTCTGTTCTTTTCTGGAGCCATAAGTCTCATTTGTCCCCTCCTTGTATGCTAAAGTCACTGAAAATTATACAAAGTACTTTTACGTTCCCAGTCTAAAACTTTGTGGTGCACTGAAAGCCAAGAACATAAGGCAAACAGGTTAAAAATTAATGCAAAAATTAAGTAACAGGATTATATATATATATATAAAATCCTATATAATAGGATTATAATTTGAGTCATATTCTTCATTTTCACGTTAAATACAACAAAAATTATGCTTATAACTTCATTTGAAGTTACCTTAGGGTTAATAATTTGCTGTATCTAGATGTAACAAAAATCAACAGGCAGTTGTCAAGTTAGGTGCCACTTTTAACCTAGTCTTTAGGTATAATTGTTGGGCATGTATCCTATATATCTACACAAACACACACACACGCACACTTGCAAGCACCTTGCATGTATTTTTACAAACCCAAAGACTGTCTGGTTTTATTTGGCTACTACTTAATGGGAAAATGTGTGGAAAATATAAAGAAAAGCACAGAAATATTTAAGTTACACCAAAGCAACTGAAACCTGTAATGCTTGAACTCATCATTATTACTGAGGTAGATCTGATAGCTGGATAAAGGAAACTTTTCTTTTTTTCTTTCTCTTTTCTTTTCTTTTCTTTTCTTTTCTTTTCTTTTCTTTTCTTTTCTTTTCTTTTCTTTTCTTTTCTTTTCTTTTCTTTTCTTTTCTTTTCTTTTCTTTTCTTTTCTTTTCTTTTCTTTTCTTTTCTTTTCTTTTCTTTTCTTTTCTTTTTTCTTTCCTTTCCTTTCCTTTCCTTTCCTTTCCTTTCCTTTCCTTTCCTTTCCTTTCCTTTCCTTTTCTTTTCTTTTCTTTTCTTTTCTTTTCTTTTCTTTTCTTTTCTTTTCTTTTCTTTTCTTTTCTTTTCTTTTCTTTTCTTTTCTTTTCTTTTCTTTTCTTTTCTTTTCTTTTCTTTTCTTTTCTTTTCTTTTCTTTTCTTTTCTTCTTCATCACTTTGATTCAGAATAGGAGGACAGAATGAAAGACACTATTATTCTTCCAAAAAGTCAAACCCAGATGCTCTAAAAGCCTACATATTCAGATCAGATGGCTTATAAACTGTGCTTTTATATCCTAACTTGGTACAATGAAGCACACCATGTCTGCGCTGTTGTGAATAAAGTTGGGCCATGCTGTCTATTTGGGTTGAAAACTGCGGGTTTAGGTTGTTTTCACCTTTACCCTTTTTTTCTGTGTGTGCATGAAGAATTCTCTCTTTTAAAAAATATTATTATTCAAGTTCATGCTGAAATTGAATCATACTTTTCTTACATATTTTTTCATTGGATTGTTGCAACCTACAAAGAAATCCAATTAAATTTCCCTTGCAGGCACAGAGCCTCATTCAGCCCGCCTTTAGAAAGCTGGCTTGTTGTATTGTATGGCATGTCTATGATTTGAGAAGCACAGAGGCCCTGTCCCATTCCTTGTCCTATGTGACATGATGTAGAGAAAATCTGCTAGAAGTGTTTCAAAGAGCTGTATTATCAGAAAATATAAAGGCTTTGCCATCACTTCTGCTGCCCTGGTTTAGAATATGCATGTGCCAGTGCATTTGCAGAACACAGCAGTTGAGTACTATATGGTTCACATATTACCCTCTGCATCTGTGATTTTCACCTTCCTTATACTAAGGACATATGATTTGATGTTTTATTCTATGCTAAAGATGATGTACAGATTCTCGGTTGAGGACAAGGTTATCAGAAGCACTTTTTAGAGTGATATACTAGTTTCCCAGGCTGCACAAGTGGAGTGAATACTTTTCCTATCTTAAGGAAGTAGCCTGCAAAATTTGTGGAGTTAGGTTACATAGCAGTGGGATTGCTGCACTATTTGTCTGTGTGCCTTGCCTATTTAAATATCATAGGATGATTCAAATGATCAGCACTCTCACTCTGGCTGTTTCCAATAGGAAGGGCAATGCTTATCTTTGTCCACGGACACAGCATGGAAACACATAGGGCAACCTTCATTCAATAACAGACTTTGCCAACAGTGGGTGTAAGCAAAGTGTATCCTGCATGTGAGGGATACTCCAGGTTGTACAATAAGACTGCCTTGTCTTGATCAATCTACTCTTCTTATTGCAGAGAAATATGTGGCAAACAATGTTCTGTACTCTGTAGACTCCGGGTACTTTCCATATAGGATATTGCTGGTTGTGGTAAGGAGCAGAAGTATTTATCTGTGGTGGCATATATCTGGCCTACATGGGTAATGAAGTTAACTACAAATGCCTCCTTTCACTTCCTCAGACCTCCATATCCTACAGATGGAAATAAGTTATAAGATCCAAATTATATGTGGAATGCAGAGATGATAAAGATCAACCACTATATCTTCCTGTTAATGTGGAATTGATTTCTATGCTATATTTCCTGGTGTTTCTCCAGCCTAATTTAAATGGTCCTGAGTGTTCTTTTCCCTTGAGAAATTATTCCACTGTCTAATGTTATGATAATGGGCAAAGTGTAGTCCAGATCCAGTTCAAGAACTGAATTATACATACATGTATGCAACCTTAAGAAAAAATGGAGTATCAATCACATGTTTAAAATCACACATGTGCTCCAGTGCTATGAATAGTCTCACTGTCTTGGATTTTCTTCTGATAGTCAATCTAAATTTTTCTTCTTTTAATTTCTTCTCATTATTGCTCTAGTTATACCCCTGTAACTAAGCTAAATAATTAATTGACATTTTCATTTACTTCATTGGGAGCCATTCACACATATCAGAGGACAAATTTTAGCCCTTAATAAAGAAATGAACTATTGTCTCACCAAGCAGATACTGAAAATGCCAGCCTACACCTGCTTACACAAGAGAATTGAGAACTAACTGTTTGCGATGATCATTTGTCCCAAGAGTCATCTGTAAGGGTGGTATTCTATTGATTCTTTACAAAGTCAGTCTAAAAGAATAGTTTAAAATAAGTCAGGGCACTCACCCTAAAGCCATTTTCACACAATGTTTTTACATTGCTTTAATGTAACCTGAGTTTAATCTCATTTGTAGCATGGTTAGAGTGAATGTGGTTTTTTATTTTCCAGAAACATGCTAAGCAGACGTGCTTTTGACCATCTGTTACCTTATTTTCTAACACAGAAGTCTATCTCTCCTAACTAAGTCAGGACTGGGCTAGAAAAAGCTGTTTGGTGCAAGTTTTTCACAGCAGATTGATTTTAAAAGGATACTCATTTGAATCCTTTTTGGTATTGTCTGTATCAATTAATTCAATGTAATTTCAACAATTTGTGAGGACCAGTGCTAGCAGTTAGGGAGCTTGGGGGATCAGCGACAAAGCTAGAAAAATAGATAAGACAGTACAGTGTTGAACAGAGTAATGCATGTCGACTGGTAACAAGCAAAAGGAGAGAATGTTTGTCACTTATTAAATGGAAGATTTCAGGCAGTCATGTAACCAGAAATTATTTCAGACTCAAATAGGCTATAGTCTGTTTTAGCCACTATTCTGTCAGAAAAAGGCAAATAGAAACAATCTGGATTCAGTACATAACAACAGAAAATGTCCTTGAAGATGGTATAGTCATTAAACTGGTCAAATGTCACTGAGAAAGCTGTGTTTATATTTAGCGTACATTTCCATGGGCAGAGGAAAACACTTCTTTGGAAGGAATATAACCAAGGACAAACATGACTCATAGCAGACTTTAATAATGTCTGAGATGGAGGACTTGACTTTTTTTTATTCTCAGAGGATGAATTTAATGCAATCCTGGGCTGCTCTCTGACTCGCTGGGCAGTGTGTGGTGGGGAGGATGGTCAGGGACAGCAGCGGAAGCTGACTGAATGCAGGTGTGGGGGCTTGGCCCTCCTTATACTGTGTGCATGATGCTGCTAACCCAATTTCACCTTAGACCTGCTTTCAAAGATAGATTAAATCTGGGGTTTAGGCCCAAAACAGAAAAGATAACACCAAGCCTTACCCAGAGTTTTCCTGGGGCAGACTCTCTGTAAGTCTGCAAAGGACATGGCTTGTCTCTGCTCTTCCTGCCTCAGTGGCTTTGAGCACCTGTCCCTGCAGGCATCCATGCTGAGCCCAGTGCCAGAGGACTTCTTCTGGGGACACAGGGCCATATGAGGGGTAGAAGTGATGACTCAGGTAGGCAGGAAGAGTAAAGGAAACATCCTAGGTGAAAGCACACATGACACAGAAGCTGCTGCTCTGCTTCATTTACTTCAGATCTCTTTGCTGGCTAAAATGATACCAAGCTAAAGCGATACAGGAATAAGTGTTGCACTTTAATCTGCCTGCAGCATAGGACAGTAGCTCCCGAAATTTGAGATTTAAATCTTCAGCTTTTCCCACTGTCTAACACCATGGCTGCACATGCCTTAGGAGTTTATACATTTTCCTTTTTAACTTTCCAGGTCTGACTGGCAAACCATCTCTCGCAGCTTTGATAACCACCAGAGGTCAGCAGACCACATTCCAGGAACTACTGAAATGGTACGATAAATTAGTGGGTTTGGGGCCATGTGTTTTGTTTTGTTTTGCTTACTCAGAGTGCTGTGATCAGTTCCAGTTCGGAGTGTGAGCAGGTGACGGCACTGCCGGTGGCAAAGAGGTAGGTCTGGGTCACTCAACCCTACTGCAGGGGTAGAAACACTCAGCTTTAGCCTGCCTACCACAGGGCCCCATGGGCCAGGTCCTTCGAAACAAGCTAAATTGTATAAAAGTAGACTAAACCAGAAATATTTTAAAGTAGCAATACCACCCCGTTTTGCTGCATGTCCAGCTGCAAGGAGGCTTCCAAGCTCTCTAAACTGCCCCACATCCTGGGCCACAGTGAAATTATGTCCCAGCAGAGCTTGGGTCCCCACTATGTTGAGTAGTCTGGAAAAGTGGGAAAGATGAGGAATTTCTTCCACCTCCCCCATTCCCAGAGTGAGAATCTTAGAAGAAAGAATTACATGGGGTTAGATGTCAAAACTGTCTCATTGCTGGTTTCTGGCTTAGATCTTGCTTGATTTTTTTCTATGCCAATTGGCCCTATGGGGAGTTCTGATTAAGGGCGCATCTATGTCCAGGGCATATAAATATTCCTCTCCATTGCTAGAAACTGGGCTGAGAGTCAGCTGTAAGTGTAGCTTAAAAAACATACATGAGTGAATTGAACAGAATAAACATCTAGCTAAATGGATGTCTTTTTGACTCTGTAGAAAGATTTAGAGATAATATGTAGCAGTTGGAATCCAGGCGGCTAAAGGATAGAGGAGTCTGCAAAAGAAGAGAGGGGGAGGGGGGCAGCAGGGCTGGGAGGATTTCTCTGAAATGTGTTCTGCATACTCTAAAAGAAAAATGTGTGTAATTTGGACCCCAAATGCAGGCCAAAGTGACAGCATCTAATAGGAGAAACATGATTTAGAGGTTGGTTTATAAACTAAACAAATTTACTGAGTTCCATAAATGAATCTCATGGCAAGATCCAAAAATTTTTTTAAAAGGTGGATAAAAAATATTGTGTGTTAAGGGGGGGAAATAGAGATGGTTTTTAAGCTGATGTCCTTAGAAATATATGTATATAGTCTTTTTTATAGCTCTTGGCATATAAAATAAGTCATTATTCTAAATAGAAAAATATTGATGATGTCATAGGAGCCATTGCCGGACACATCAAGCTGATCTGATGAACTGGGAAATCAATAGATATTTTCCAAATGCGATGGCATTTCTTTTAATTGGTTGTATGAACACGATATACTGCAGAATGCAAACATTTAAAGTTAATTTTCATTTGGCTTGAATTTCTCCATGTGTTTTTCTATTATTTCTTTATGCAGAATTTTTTTTTTTTTCTGTGTATTAAGGTTTGCTTCATTTTAAGGTTTGCTTCTTCTATTAGCTTGCATATAAATTCCTTATCAGAACAGATGAAATAGCATCTATGCATTGTAGGCACTCAAATAGTATAGCTTTGGGAGCTATTTGAATATCTCCCAAGACTAGAAAGTATTGAAGATTTCACCCAATAATCGCCACACTCTTTTAGACTGCTTGAAATCTGTTGAGTCGAGTAAGTTTTTCACCACTATCACAGTTAACTAAGGAGTTGTCCATATGCCCCATAGCAAGTGAACATCAGAACCCGGAACAGAAATCCTGTCTGCTTTTGCTTTAAACTAATCACCAGGCTGTACAAATGGCACACGTGGTAGATCAATACACTAATATACAGTTCAGGTGTTATTAAGTAATATTGCATGCCCTCTGCAGCTCCCCAGACTCAGAATTTTCAAGGGCATATAATAATGAAACCGTTATAAAAAAAAGGAGGAAAGGATACTGGGCAGGGACCTCATTTGTACAAGGTATCTTAGCTTTCTGGTTTTACACGTCAATATGTAAGTAAAAGATTCTGACAAATATTTTTCATTCTTCTGGCACCTAACATTTTTTTGTGATCTTGGTCTTCCATGAACTCACATTTCTCCTTCTGAAGGGAGGGAAGGTATAGAGCTGGTATCAATCTGTAACATGCAAGTATATGGTATATTGTCCTTTCTAATTTTTTCTGCAATCTTTAAATAAACTTTTAAATGGATTTTGTACTAGTTAAAGGTATTGACTTATAGAAGGTCTTCAGTTTATTCCCACAACTGTAATGGCAGAGCAATTTTGCTGCCCCAGCTGAAGTACTGCTATTCATGAAGGTACTTCAGACTCCATACCTTCACTCAGACTTACTGAACCTATGGTGATTATATTGTGAGGGAAAATGGACATCACAGTTATTTGGGGTGGTTTTGTCATGAAGGTCTCTACTTCTGTAAAATGTGAACATGGTGAGTTCATTGGGTTCATTTTGCTCTGGTGCTAAACACCAATTATATATTTACTTGCCATAAATCTCATGCATTTGGCCCCAAACTTTCCTGACTACCCTCTTGCTGATTTGTGTCTTCTGACACAATTGCATTCACAATTTGATTATGGTTTATGTTATCCTTATTGAGAAATATTAATGGATTAAAGAAACTCGGGAATTCCCCTGACATCTATTCCCTATTTGATACTCCGCTGCAATAGTGACAGATGCTTTGAGGACATGCACTTCATTTATTGCATGTCTTAAAACAGGTTAAATCTCCACAGAAGCCAGTGGCAGAAGTTCCACTGAGAAATTTAGCACTTCTGTCATTTAATATCCAGATTTCATGTTCAGTGGACGGGGAAGATAATGACTGTAAGGGAGCTCCCTCTTATTCCACCCTTCCAGAAACTTTTCTTTGTATAAGTTTTCAGTCTTTCTTGTTTCTCCAGGTGCCAGTGACTCACCTTTTATCCACACTTTGGCATTTGTTGTAGCTTCCTTAGCAGTGCTCTGTGTCCAGCTGATTGTCTTTCTATTAATTATTTTTTTCTGACCAGTTTCTTTTAATCCCAAACATCCATTCTTTACTCATAACACATTTTGTGTTGCTTTTTATACTTCATTAATTTTCTTAATCTGTCAATAATCTACCTAAGCATGTATAGAATGCCCTTGACTGTAGCAGCTAAGTGCTGAGCATATGCCACTTACTAGGAATGGTGATGGAAAGTCAATTTTTCAACTTCTGTGGAGGTGAGACCAAAAGCGAGATACACATTTTCATCTAATTAGCCATAGTGCAACGTTCATGGAGCCCAGACTTTTTCCAGTTCTGTCTGGAAAAAGAATGGTTTTTTGCTGTTGTAAGGACATCAAAAACTCAATGGTTACAGCCACAGGCCAAATGATCAAAACGGCACTCTAACTTTGCACCTCTAAAATTATGCAAATGCACATTCGTGTTCACAAAACCTGGCCATCCTTATTTATAGTGCAAATAATTTCTGAGCTAATTGCTAACATTTTGTGCCCAAACACCTTGGAGAGCAGATGTGATCCTTGCACTTACACAATTCATAGAAATAATTTTCCTGGCTATAACTTGAAAAGCTGGATTCATATTTCAAAATGAAGAAGGGGTGTTGGCTTGAACCTGGCAAATACTTGGCCACCTTGATGAGTTCGGCCTCCTCCACGTCCCTGTGTGCAGTGTCTGACAGATAAATGCTAAGTTCCTTAACCTCAGTGACTTGCAAATCTTTTGTTTCTTCCCAAACCATGAAGGTAGGAGTTATTTTTCTGAACTTCTTAACTAAAATTCCCTAAAAGAGTAATAGCTGAATTCCTCTCTTATCTCTTGTTTATTTTTAATGCACCTTGGCTGCATTTTGCTAGGCATGTTGTTCTGTATGTGGAACAGAGATTTAATATAATTTCTTGAATCTTTAACGCCACTCCTTTGGAAAGAAAAGCATTTTCTTAACTATTCTGAAAAATGCAGCAGAAGCTGTAATTCTTGAGTGGCTCTAAGTAAAACTACAGATTCTTTTTCCACTAGGGAACAGATGAGGAAGGTTATGTGGTATGCGGAAAAGGCAAAAATTCTTGTAGTCAATAATCGCATGGGTGAACAAGTACTGTAACTTCATAAATAGCAGCACTGGTGAATGTCAACAAAAGTTGTTCAGCTTAGTTGAAAATCACAAGCTCAGAAAGATGACTCAGACTTATACAAACCTGTTTCTCCATTGATTTTATAGATTTTGCATTTCTGGTGTGGTTTCCTAGATATGGGAACAATGGGTATGAGGCTGCAGACTATGAACATCTTGCTGCAATTCAAGGAATGAGGCAGGAGCCGGACTGCCAGTTATGAATCACAGGTCTACTGCTTGCTCCAAAGGAAAGTAATTTTAGCCACATGTTCCAGAGGTATATCTCCATCATGCCAGCCAGGAGAGGTAGCACTATAGCTCAGTTGTCTTCATACCCCAGCCCAACACATCTTCAGTGTAACTGCTCGAAGTTGTGCACAGGACATTAGGGTTGCTTGTTGATTCCCTTTAACTCTTCTTAAATTTGCTTGGGTGCCTAATCAGTCAAATGTTTGACTTCATAAAACACTCACTACCTGTGGTGATTGGCCATCTTTTTTCCTGCTCTCTATGCAGAAGATAAAAACCTTTTCAGTGGGACAATATTCTAAAGAAAATAATGAATACATCTCTCAAATTCCAGGGGGAATGATCATTCATCCAAGAGTTAGGGATTTCTCAGTTCTGTCAACAAACTATTCATCAAAATACTTGCAAATTACAGGAAATAGAACTCTATGATTAACTGTGGAGTGCCTCTGTCACTTGCTTTTATGAAATAATTTTGCAAATCACTTTTTATACCTTTTGACAATTGTAACTCAGGCTGACCTTTATAGCTGGAGCAACCAATGTATGATTCCTATTCAAAGCTGAATCTCAGCAGTGTCCAATGGGCCATCATCAGCATGCTCCTCCGACCTCCTCTTCCTCAGGATTTTCACTTCCTCAAGTAGAAAGTGTTCTTAAATTCATGCAGTCCTGCTGCCTGAAGCCCTGGACCCCAGCTGTGCCGGGAATCAAACAGCAATCTTTCATGTGCAACAGGCTGTACATGTGAGGACTTTCATATAATATTGATGAGATTAAAGGGTCTTCTTGACTGATTTTCAAACTTTAAAATGGAGCAGTAGGACTTAAAAATCTTGCTACTGTTTCAAAAGAGAAGTCCTTCCTTCCTTCCTTCCTTCCTTCCTTCCTTCCTTCCTTCCTTCCTTCCTTCCTTCCTTCCTTCCTTCCTTCCTTCCTTCCTTCCTTCCTTCCTTCCTTCCTTCCTTCCTTCCTTCCTTCCTTCCTTCCTTCCTTCCTTCCTTCCTTCCTTCCTTCCTTCCTTCCTTCCTTCCTTCCTTCCTCCCTCCCTCCCTCCCTCCCTCCCTTCCTTCCTTCCTTCCTTCCTTCCTTCCTTCCTTCCTTCCTTCCTTCCTTCCTTCCTTCCTTCCTTCCTTCCTTCCTTCCTTCCTTCCTTCCTTCCTTCCTTCCTTCCTTCCTTCCTTCCTTCCTTCCTTCCTTCCTTCCTTCCTTCCTTCCTTCCTTCCTTCCTTCCTTCCTTCCTCCCTCCCTCCCTCCCTCCCTTCCTTCCTTCCTTCCTTCCTTCCTTCCTTCCTTCCTTCCTTCCTTCCTTCCTTCCTTCCTTCCTTCCTTCCTTCCTTCCTTCCTTCCTTCCTTCCTTCCTCCCTTCCTCCCTTCCTCCCTTCCTCCCTTCCTTCCTTTCTCCCTCCCTCCCTCCCTTCCTCCCTCCCTTCCTCCCTTCCTCCCTTCCTCCCTTCCTTCCCCTTTCTTTTCCTTTCTTCCTTTCTTTTCCTCTTCTTTCACTCCTTCATTCCCTCCTGCCCTCCTTCCTTGTTTCCTTCTTTCTCTCTGCCTTTTTCTCTTTCTTCTCACATGTTTAATATGTATTCAAGACTGCCCTATCAAAAGAATTATTAATTAGACAATCATTTAGATATTGGATCTCATTTCATTTTTTCTCAAATATTTATGAGACATGCATATTTATGAAAATGCTCATTTTGTAATCTGTAAACCTACTTTATGAGTTTGCAGTCAGAATTTAGTCTTGCCAGGTTTTTGCAAAATCCTATTGCTAAATCTGACCTAAATCTGTTAAATATTGACTCCAGACTTGTCAGGCAGAAATGTTATTCTGGTAATAAAACAACTCTATTAAAGATCATTGATATTATAAGTGAGATAACTTCACAATGTGTATATCAGTGTTTATTTTAATGAAAGGGGTTTCCTGGCACAATATCAGCTAAATGTTTTGTACTGAGAACTGCCTGGAAAAAAATTATACATGTTAAAATCAGCATGTAACAGGGTTTGTGATTTTCTTTAGAAGTCTTTGTAACTAAAAGTGTGTAAATGGAACTGCATCCAGTAAGGCACAATAATTTATTCTAGAAATTAGCAAGCCCACGTTCCACCTATAAAATCATTCTCTGTGATGTGCGACTGGCCTTCATTTCAGTGGCCTTGATTTATAGTTAGAGTTTGGTTTATTTTCAAGGGGTAGAGATTGGGAAGCAGCCGGACAGAGCTATTAAAGCTGTTGTGCACAGCAATTTTTCAGGGGTTTATTAATTCTTACAGAGAATAAGCCAATGAACTGAGCATTTTTCAATGCAAGAACACCTTTTGTAAAAGGAGGGTTTCTTGATGAATAGGTGTAGACAGTACAAAACAAAACATATGGGTGTTTGTTGTATGATATTAACCATTTGTGTTTAGCCACATTCTCAGTTCTCTCCTTATCAAAATGTTCACATTTAAAAATCATGTAACTCCACCGATGTTGGTAGTTTTGGCCTCAGGTTTTCCTTCATGTTCTCACTGTTGCCTGGTTTTTGCACAGAAAAAAGCCCCAGATTGTTACAGAGAAGAAAGACAATCAGAATAACTTAAATCCAGTGAACAGATAGCACAAATGTTCTCTAAAACAGAAATGCTGATATAAGGTGGAATCTGGCTTTGTGGCTTATAATGTATGGAAGTGAATCCTAATTAAAACCATTCTAATTAAAGAGTATTTCAGTCAGTAAATCTATTAAAAACAAAATTGTGTGTCAGCTACGCCAAAACCACAGCATTTGCTTAAAAAGCATTTGTTTCTTTTACTGTCTCTCACACAAGGTTTTCTTATGTGCCTTGTTTCTGAACATGCCAGCTGCTCTTTGGTCAAAGTGTTTGAGGACTTCAGAGAGGAGGCACCCAGGGAGTCTCTAGGTTTTTTGAGCACAATTGTGTTCACATCACATGCCATCCGTCAAATGTGAGCAGCTCTTCTTGGCCACAAGTGAGGTGTCAGATTCATCTATTTTGAATGCTGAGAGAACTGAAGGGACATATATCTACTGATGGTTTGGGCAGACTTCTAATGCTGTAGGCCATCCTAGCAACTTACTCAAATTGCAAAGGTTATACAAAAGACTGAGTCTTCTCTTAAGTTACCATTAAAACCACTGAAGACCACAGGTGTGTCAGGAAAAGACTCCTAATTCATGTGGTTCAAATACATATGTGTGTTCAGAATTCAGAGTAAACCTACCATATCATAGTGCATTTAATATTTGCTTAAAAGCTTCCTATGTTAATAAGTAAAGGATGGATGAATCACTTGTTTCTCCAATAACTGAAACTCATTTCATGAGATTTGTTCTCACCTTTGTGTTAAAGATACTTAGAGACTGTTCACCAGGTCCAACCCTAGGAGATATGCAGTGGAATTAACTCCCACTGCTGAGAACTGTATTTTGTGGCTTCCATGTGACCAAAGGCACTCAGCACTTTGGGATTCAGCACCATATTACAATGGGAGATGGATGTGGCTGTAGACAGCAATGATGTGTCCTACTTAAACAAGTTTATCAAGCAGGCAGGTTGCTATCCTGCACTTGCTGTGCTATACAGTCCCACACCTACCTTTGTGGGTGCTGCAGAAGCAGGTGAAGAGATCTGAAACCACTGGAGTTATTCCTGTGTTGATAATGAAAAAATCACTGCAGATGGTAGGGTGAATAAATAATTTATGTGAACAGCCTTTCTTCTTAAGCACAGGTTATGCAAAGTGCTCAGCAGGCTTGATTTTACAAGCCTCCTAAATGTTGTGCTTTATCCTATATGGAGCTATGTGACACGTTCTGAGGAGTTCAAGGGGGTATGCCAGACAGGATTGCAGTCCATGGAACAGCTATGAGAAAGAAAAAACATGAATTGGACTCAGAGAGAGACAAAAAAAGGACAATTTGCTGGTTAATTAGTAATCCCAATTGTTGGGCAGTTCAAGACGGTGAGCTGGAAAACATTCTTATGTTAGTGATGCTGCAATAAGATTAAAGGCTTTTGAAACTAGGTAAAATGACCCTCCAAAACCATCACATTTAGACATTCTGTGTTTTCTGGCAATGCTTTAAATTGTGTGTGTATGAATCCTTCAGAGTTGTCAGCAAAACTCCCAGATGTCTTCAAGTTTCCTTGAGGAGTCTTCACATTGATTTGAAGGGAAGACAGGTGCAAGCATTGAAATGACTCTTTCTTTCCTTTCCCTTCTCTCACCTACATAAGGTTTCCTCTCCAAAGCACTTAGTATTTTAGCAAGTAGCGTAGCTGTGCCATGTCTGCCCAGTATCACCTTAAGGACCATGGTAACACTTTACATTATCTTACAGCTAAGTCCCACATTGCAGATTCAAACCAGGGATGTTAAAGTTCATTGGCATTTCCCTTTGATAGGGCCAAAAGAAGACTGAAATTGATAAGAAAGAAAGAACCAGAGGTGAGCGAAGTAGACTGCCTCACAATACATCTTTTCTCCATCATGAAGGCATGTACAAGCAGGATAGGTTTCTGAAAGGCAGGATCATATTTTCCCTTCACCATATACAGAAAAACTCAAAGTTAATGAATTTGCCTATCACAGTTTCAGTCTGCCCAGATATTAGCTACACAACTAACAGAAGCATGAGTAAAACTATAGTCTTAGCTCTTCGTGGGGTTTAAGTTTAAACCCTTTGCCACTATCCCTTTTCCACCCCATCTTCAAGCCAGCCATTGTAGCAGAGTTCTCCTGCCATGCTGGGGCGCCTGCAAGGAGTCACTCCACAGAAAACCACACATGTGAGTGTTTTGTTGTGACAAGCTGTGAACGAGTCTGTCTGTGCAGGTCTGTGTGCCTGTGTTTGTGCAATTTCATGCCTTTGTTGTGGTGTAAAGCCTGGAAGGGAGTGACAAGCAGAGTTGCTGGCAGAGCGATGGCAGGAGAGCCGGGCATCCACAGCCCCATCAGACAGGTGACTGAGGGTCCAGAAGAGGGTGCTGCAACCGGGATCCAGCATGCCCCATCCCCCTGGGGTCAGACCTTTGCTCTGTGGAGGGGCGAGTGCATGATTTGGAGGCTCTCAGGCTTGTGCGCCCACGCTCTTGCTGGCCTCGAAACGTGCACTCCAGAGGGAAGCTGAAGTCTCGTAACTGAGTGTTAATTATGTCTGAGTGGATTCTAGAGAAAAGGAAAACCATATACTGTATCAGCAGAGAAATGGTTTCACTGTGAGGAAACTAATGATGCTTTTATCAGGAACAATATAAAGATTGCTTTTTTACTAGTGTGTGTCCCACAGGGTTTGGACTATGAGATATTTCTGTATCTGGCTTTAGGTTCCTCTGAGCTTTTACATAATCAAATCAATATAGCTATGATTCACCCTCTGGCAACAACTGCTCCTTGCAAGTTGCTGCTGCTTCTTTAGTGACTAAAGAGGAAATAAATAAATAAATAGAAAGAAACTTATTACAAATCCGTAAACATTGATTTGCTTGGTCTTAGATTTTACTTTTTTTAATTGCCAGAGAAAAAAAGAAGAAAAAGGAGGAGGAGGCGGGAGGATATATGAGTCTGTGGTCAATGGGGCAGACACGTGATTGCTGGTCTAATACTTTGGAAAAAAAAAAAAGTGGATTGATAGGATTTCATGAACCAACATGAAATATTGTCCAGACACAGACTGAAGGGCGACTGAAGGGCAGATTGGACAAGGAAGGGGCAGAGGCTGCAGAAGCCAAGGCATGCACAGAGTGCAGAGATGGGAAAATTTGATTTTGCACCAGCAGCACTGTATTATTTGGATCTGCACCTTGACTTATACACTGTTTAGTGGGAAGTTCCAACCTGAGTTGCCCATCTCCAGTTTCCAGGCAAGCAAAGGAAGACAAAAACCCAAAACCATTAAAGTTTAAAAGCAAAATAAAACAAAAACAGACCAGAAAAGATGCCCTGTCAGTTGGGTTTCTTTTTATGCCTCCACCTCACCATTCATGCTCCCACCTCTTGACCCCCAGCTAATTCCCTTCATTCCAGAAATTCTCTCTCTCTCCCTCCTCCCTCTTCTGGTGTTACATTGTTATTGTCACAAATATTTTTCCCTTACAGTTGCCAGTGCAGCACAGCACTCTGGCACAGTCATCACACACTGGTAGAAGTGACAACTCTTGGGATCATCTTGCTTGTTTTTCCCTTGGCTGACATCTCTGTCGCGCTGAAAGAAAAAGAGAGACTAAACAAAAAGATCACTGACTTTTACACAGAAGAAAACCCATCTTTTACATGTCATCCTTTCTTAAGGGTGTGTGCTGTCAGGCAGGACTTTGGAGGAGGGTGTCCAAGGGGCCTGACCTGTTAGTGTAGGAAACTCCTCGGGGCCCTACCAGACCACTCGCTCAGTGTGGCAACCTTGGTCGTCGATGTGCCAACTAAACTCCCAGCACGCTGTTAATCCTGAGCTAAATCCTGGCTAGTGATGCTCCTGTCTGTGACAGGCAGGTGTGCTGATGTTTGTAAAGTGCCTTGGGATCTTTGGACAGATGGTGTCACTGGCATTAGGTTTTGGGGTTTCCAATTGCCTTTCAATGAAAAAAAGAAAAGTATACCTTTCCCTACATCTTCATCTCCTCCACCCTCATTCTGTTTGAATTTTCTTGGGTTTTTCCACCATTTATTTTTTTAAAAAGGAAAGGATAGCTCCCTTACTAAGACCTGGGAGAAGAATTTGTTGTTTTCCAACTACAGATCATGGCAGAGAGAATACAGGGGGCTGTTCACATTACAGACCCATTCATTCCTAATGTAAACTTTATTTCCTTCTGCAGATCTAGCAGCAAGCTTAATATGGCTCCACATGCTCCCAGAGGTGGGTATTTCTCTGCCCTAGAAAGGCACTGTTGTAAGGGCATAGATACCCTGGGAGAGCCTGTAGCCCACATGCAATGGACCTGGCCAAAAAACTTCAAAAATTATTTGCAAATAATTTCTTGAGACTCAATGAAAAAAATACTCAGTGAATATATTATTCTATACATAGACTTTGACTGGATTATGAAAACAGCATATTGTTAATTGAATAATTTCTGTTAAAAACAGCTCTTCAGCCATTACTGCTCAACCAACAGCAATATAAATCTTGTGCTAGAGGAACGGATAATCTGTAGCCATAGATACTACATTAGATGTTGTATAAATTTTAAACCTTGTTGGTTTTTTCCAGGTGTCTGATGATCATGGTTACTGCTCATGGTTAAGGACCACCTTCCCTTTGTTATGAAACACAAAGAAGACTTTTTTTGCTATACAGCTCCAGAGACCACAGGACTTCGAATTCCTGGAAAAAATAAAAACAACTTTAATCTTAAAAGTTGGGGAGCCTTTAACTTTCCAGTTCATGTAGAGATAGTGGTAACATTCCTGTGTAAAGCTCTATCTCTCTTCCCTGACAAAACCTTCTCAGCAAAAATGCCTCATTTTGGTGAAGTTATTAACAGTTTTATCCAGATCACCAATAACACAGAACAAAGGGGTAACAAAACTGATGCGTTTTATTAGTTAGTTGTTTTTTTTTTTTTTAGCTCTTATAGCTTCTACCTTTATTTTAGCAATGTGGGCTTTCTTTTCCCAGCCCAGAGAAATCTAGTCCATGTACACATCAAAAGATTTGACCGACCACGAAAGTTATGTGCAACATTAGCTTGGTGTCTGCACTTGCAGGAATGAATGAGACACTATGAAGGCACGTTCCCAGCTGGTGCAAATTGCTATCCCTTCACAGAAGCTGGTGCTTAGTGCATGAGGGTTCAACTTCCTCCAAAACAGGCATACACACACACAATCAGAAAATATACTTTAAAAATCTAATAATACTTACTTGAGGCTTTTAAATTCCTGAGGGGTAGATAGATACAAGGCAGTAAACCAGCAGAGGGAAAGAAAAACAGTTAAAAAGAGCCAATAAAAATCGTATAGGAAGGAAATGACACACCACCACCACCCCCCACCCCCCCACCCCCCCAATGCTTCCCCTCCTCCCTCCCTTTAAAGGGAAAAAAATTAAAAAGGGAGCTAATTGTTGTGCTTGCTGTGGTGGCTTGCCTGGAAATGAACCTATGAGTTGAAGGCATATGGTGCTTATGTTGGAATTGTTTTCTAAACAGACTTTTTGCCTGTGTGTCTTTTTCACCTCTTTTAAACATCTCATGCCAAAAGCAGTAAAAACACTGCTGCATTAAACATAAATCAGGGCCCTATGCCTGCAAAAGACCTCTGTTGTTGGAGGGGGTTTATTGGACTAGGGATGAAAGGAGACCTACCACCGCATTGATCTGAGGTGATTGTGTGGAGCATATTCAGCTAGGATGCTTCTAGCTAGTTATGACAATGTGGAACATTCAAGCAATTAATGAACACATGCTTCAGTAGAAAGGCTGAAAAAGGGGTTTAACTGGATGTGCATGTTTCTTCAACTAAATGTATTCTAAAAGAATACACTTTTATGTACTTGTTTTGATAGAGTATTTTACCTATTCAGAGTAACAAAGCGCCCATATTAACAGGCAAAAATATATATTGCCTATTTGTAGAACAGTGTGAAACCATTTGTTAAATAATTTTACATAAAAGGAGCTACTCTGCAAGTTACCACAAATTCACTATAAATTTAGTGCGGGTACAAACTGCACTATGTCACGCCTGCAAACAATTTTCAGAAACTCAGAGTTGAGAATTTGTTCCCCATGTTGCTAATTTGCAACTCATTTGGTAAGATTTTAACCCTTCCATACCAAAGGCATGTTTCTTACATCTGTGATCTCTTCAGACCCCCAAATGATGAGGTGGACCTATCTGTTTTCTACTTCCAACAGAAACTGTCAGTGTAAATGAACACTCTGCAGGAAATTGTGGTAGCAGTTTATACACTTGCATATGTAGTGTATGATCAATTACATATACTAACGGGTATGTATGACCTTTACACAGAGAAAGCAATGAACAAATGTCTAGGGCTTTTATGTGGACTATGGTTGGAAGTTAGCTTAAAGTAAAAGTGTTTGCCCTCATAGTCTCCAGATATTTTATGCAAATTTTTAGTGAGTAGGGATAGCAATCTGGGTATGCTAACTAAATTTCCCTGCATATCCAGCCTGCTAAATTCCACCCATGATACCAATGAGGGACAATGCTTCCTTATCAATTCACTCTGTCAATGGATGGCTGAATTTCTACAGGGTGTCACACAGACCAAACACTGTTTCTAAAGTGCTTGGGAATTATTTCTACTTTTGGAGAGAAGTAGAAACCCATCCATACGTTACAGCTCAGGGAAGGAGGCTGGGGAAGGTACTGACTCTGCAGTTGCATCCTCCCCATCCCTCAGTTCCATGGAAGACTGCTCTGTGACCTTTGCTGAGATTATACTCAGTCATCTGCTGAGGCATATTTCCTGCTTTGGGGACAGACTCTCAGCTTCATTACTATCATCCCTAGCACTGCCAGTGTCCCCTGTGCAGGGGGAATAATCCCATCCTCCTCACCTCCATAGATGGCAAATGCATGCCACATGCATGTGTGGGTGTGCATGCTCCCTCAGGTGAATGGAGGGAGGGTGAGGGCGAGGTAGCTTTCATGTGCAGTAGTATGCAGAAAAGGCAACATGGCTACTCAGAAAGCAGCATTGTGGCAGGGCCAGTAGGAAATGGGGCTCTGGCTCTGGGGTCTTCGGCAGATCCTAGAACACCCATCGCTCTTGGAAGCTCATAACCCCTCTCCTTCCACAAGGAACAAAGCCCAGGTGGAAACTCTGAGCCGAAATGTATAAAGTTTCCTTTCTTCAAAGTGCTTTTATTCTCTTGGCATAGGGACAAATTGTGCCTTGAGGGCCAGATCTGCAAGTGGATCCATATGGAGAAATCTTTATGTGTTGGGAACATCATTCAAGTCAACGGGATGCTGTGAGGGCACAGAAGCTTGCCAGGTCCAAGCTGCAATTTGAAAAGTGTTTTGTGTTCCTTCAAGGTAAAAGGCATACTATAAACCTAAGCAATAATTCTTTTAATAAGAAAACTATTGTGCTTGTTCTTTTAACAGCAAGATGCAAGAGAAGACCAAAACTTACATAGCTTTATACAATAGAAAATATTTTTTTTTTCCAACAGGTGGAAGGAATTTTATCTTGTACTTTGAGCTACAGGGAAAAAATAATCCAACAGATAACTTATCCATACCACAGGTATCAGAAAGAGTACAAGTCCTAAGAGATCTAACCTAATTGTATAGTAAAATTGAAGGCATTCCAGGCAGCACAAGCCATGCTGTCTCTGTTCAGGGGACAAGATGACAAATTCTTTTCACAAAAAAACCCACCAAACCCTATAAATTGTTACTGAGTGAACTTGAAAGTACATTTAGGGAGATCTGGTTATGGTATTTGAGAGCAATGTGGGACCATAAAGATAGTATTGTATATATTACCTTCGTGTTTCATACGTGCTGTTGTTGGCTGCAACCTGACCTGATGAAATGAGCATAAACCTGGGAATCAGAAACTTCTGTGATTTTACTCTCTATTCTACTTCTTTGCTATATCACCTTGAGTAAGTGACTAAACCTATTTGACAGAGGTCTTGTTTGTAGTTGCCTGTTTGATATGTGTAAAAGGTTTGCAGGGTGGCTTCATAAAGCTTGAAGGTGGAGGCTGGAGGCTGAAAGCTGAATGCACTTCTCATCTTCATAGAGCCATCACTGAGACTATCCTAGCAGTCTCCACTGCAAGGGTCAAGGCAGTTTCCCAGGCCTGTGATACAGAGAACACAATCAGCATGCAAATTAGATCCCCCTTCACTTTCCTACCCAATGTTTTAAGATACTTTACATCAACTAATTTGGGTGCTTCCATCACAACTGCAATGCAAGAGAGGGATTCTTGGCTTCTCTTTCAGCTCAGGCATCACAGGGACCTTCCATCTAGCAAGAAGATAAAAAAGTTGCTATTAATCCAATAAGGGTTAAGTGTCATTTTGTTAGATGTCTATCTCCAACAGAAGTCCAGCCTTTCCTTTGCAAGCCCACATTTCCCTGTGAAATGCCTGCTCCCATTACATGTGTACTACAAAACACATGCTGGTTGTTGACTTCAGTGAAAGCAGGACTGGGCCTAAGAGACTTGCCTAACTTACTTTGCTAGATATTGTAAGATCATCCCTCACTGGAACAGAGAGGCACCAGATGGGTGGTAGTGGTTTGGAGGGAACGCGTACCCCACAGTCAGTTTTTTTTTTCTGTTGCCTGCTTTTGACCTTTCAAGAAGTATGTTAAAATGACTACAATCCAAGAAGGCATATTGTATATAAAATGAATGACAGCTCCTAGCGCCACCAAGAAAATCAAATCCTTTGTTTATTTAAGATTTTTAAAAATACATCTGGGAGTAGAAGTCACACAGTTATAAATGAGCTCCCCAACCACCACCAAAAAAAATAATTATAATAAAAATAATGGTACCATATTCCCTGATAAATTTGTGCCAGAAAAACTCTTGGGGATCAAGTTTTTGTCAGTCCCCAGCTTTTACCAATTTAAATTCTTGGCAACATATTAAAAAAAAACCGTAGAAGGTATTTGAGACTGCAATCCCTCAGGTACTAAATCTAGTGTTTCCTGGCACTAGATGAATGTTACTGGAGTTAAAACCTAGCACCATAGCACCAGATCTCCATAGCTGTTCATATTTATACTTAACAGACAAATATGTCATGCTTTCAATATCCCTTTACACTGCCAATTTTTTCTCACATTTTTTTCTCTGATAAAAACAAAGGTGAGAAAGTTCCACGCAGTGGCTGACATCAGCCTATTTTTGTTTGTTTTTTCAAATTTCTAGGACATACCTTTTCCATCCTGAGACTGTTGCTTTACACTGCTTTTTTAATTACCTGATTGGTAGCAAAAAAGGAGGAATAGCACATTACCTGCCAGGTATACACAAGTCTTCACACCACAGCAAGTTTTCCACTCTGCATAGGTGGAAACAGGAGGTTTCTCAGACTTTTGCCCTGAATCTTCAGACCAGTCCACACTGGCTTCTGTCATGGTACAGACTAAGGCTGTGCTGCAGACCAGTTAGTCATCTATGCTCCTCTTAATGCCAGATATCAAGCAGAGTTTGCTCTCTGGCCACACCTTCCCATTTTTTGCTTCCCCCAAGTCATTCTCTGTCATGCAAGACTGGGGACTTTTAGCCTAAGTTCAAGGGGACTCCCAGTGCTGAGGCCTCCCTGTGCAGGAGAGACAGAGGATTTCTATTCCCTCTACTCTCCCGGGTTGTCACTGAGAGTAGAGTCACACCTGAAGATGATTTTGAAGACTAAGCAGATAGTCTGATCTTGCACCATGGAAGTGAACCATAGTATTACAGCTAACTTCAGGGCAGGTCCATAGTGCCTCCACTAAAGAATGTCTTTGTTCTTATTTTCCAAATTTAAGTCTTTACCTTGGTGTTAACATGCACCTGCCATAGACAGTCTTTTGTACTGCCTAGTCAGATTACATTATTCATTCTTTTCACACTTCTTTATAGAAACCACCTTTCTTAATTGCTATTTTTTCCATACATTTCTGAATTTTCACGGACTTAAAGACAGAATTGCTTCCAGTATAAATCCAGCAAGTGGGGGATTCAGTTCCCAATATTCAGTCACTGCTTTCACCTTCTGACCTTTCCTCTTGAAATGGAACCACCACAACTGGTCAAAATATGGATGTAAAATGCCTGGCTATTGCCTTGCTAATGGTGAAACCAGCTATGCCACATATTCATGCTGTGCCTGCAAAATCAATGATTCAGCTCCATTGACTTTGCTACCAAAAAATAATCGAATCAACAAGCATAGGGAGCAGATAAAATACCTGAAGTCACTTCTACATTAAAGGTATTAAGACACCAGATGCTATTCTTGTTTCCATTTATGTATCCTCATCTCTTTTTCAAACCCATGGAACCACACAGAATATAAAGCTAGACAGTGAAACACTCAGCATCTGAGCTTCCTTCTGTAAAAAACCAGCTCTCTCTACTGCTTGCATTCCCAGTACTCAGTAAGTGCCTTGATCTTCTGAATCCTCCAAAGGGGAGGAAAACAGAAACACAAGGTTTCTGAAGGATTACACTTTTTGTCCCAAAAGGATGTTTATCTCCAGAAATGTACCTTTGGAACCACACAGGGATAGTCTCCCCACCTCTGAAGACAGAGTTTGGTCCTTTGCAATATGTTCTCTTCCTGTCCTTTTTGCTGCCTGCCTTGAGATCTGCCCTTGCAATATGAAAAAGAGATAGAAGAGGCATGTGTGAATCTGGCCTAGAAGGGAACAAGGAGGGGAGAAAGGTTGGGTAAGAGTGGATGGTTATGTATTTTCTAGATGATATTCAGCTTTGTATTGGTTTCACCTATTTGGTAGACTAAACATGAACCTAATAATCAGATCCTGCTTAAGCCCTGTGCTTCCCCAGTAATTGACTCTCACATATTGATTAAGATGTTGATGTGTCCCAGTATTTCTCAGTGGTAATGCAGCTGAGAATGGGCCTTCTCTCCCCGCGTTCTCAGCACTCTCTGTACTGCTGTCACCACACTCTCTTTAATGGATAAAGCTGTCATCCTAAAGCTAGAATGTCTTACAGGCACAAAGACAAAATTAACTGTTCAATAATTTATGGTACATAGAAAAAACTTTACCCAACAACTTCAATTGATTGCTCTAAGTGTTTTGACTGCACTTGCCTGCTTTGCATAAAGTCAGCTACTCTGGTGTGTCTAATTTGCATTTACAGTAGTTTCTTGGCCCACTCCACAATACAAGATTTTGAAAAACTTTGGCTTGTTTCAAGGGATTTTCCTGTATTGTGCAGACCTGACATTTTTTTCACTTCCCTACAGATTCATGAGAAAATCAAGATCTTCAGTGAAATACAGTTGGTGAGCTTAATTAGCAGAGATTGAGCTCAAGTGATTCAGACTGTTCTGAGGCTGCCCAGTTTTCCAACTCAGGAACCACAAAACCAGGCAATCAGTGGACTATACCATCCATGGTCTTGACCATAGGCAGGGAAACCTTTTACCATTTCAGATCAGTTTAAGCTAATAATTATTGAAATATCTTGTCATTTCAGAACTCCTGAAGTGAGCTGGTGGACACAGTCCAGCTCCTGGACATGTGAGTTCATATCACAAAAGCAGACCACAACAGTTTTAGCCAAAAGGACTATGTGGCAAATTATGTCTCTTCTCAGAATGGTAGATGTCATTTTGCTGGGGAAGCTGACAGTATATCATACATTAATGAGTAGCAACAACAACTTCATTCTCCAGGGATTCCAGTCTGGCACCTTTCGTTATTGCCAGAGTCTTTAAAAACAAAGTGCTGTTCCCCATCTGACTGTTTGTAAAATGATTTTTTTTTTTTTTTTTTTTTTGGTAGTGACATCTCTTATTACACTTTCTTTTTGTGTGAAGTTGGTGCTCATGAAACATGACACTTGTAATGTTTGGTTAAAACCAGGTGCAATAGAACAAAAGATGGTGGACATCATTCTGACATAATTTTTCTAATGTATTTCCATTCTGCCCTACAATATCTCTTTCTCTATTCATACTGACTTATGGTGTTTCCATGGTGCATTATAAGTTCACCATTAGGAAAATATGTTTTTATTTTGGATGGAAAAGGTTAAGGAATCCTTTATGAAACATTATAAACAACCTGAAGGATTCCAGTCCATTAGGACCTTGAGAAAGGAAGCTGAGTCTGCTATCTTCTAAAGGTGGCAGAGACTATGTGGTATCAGAGAATGAGCAAATAATTACCCACATCAGCTCAATTTTGGGCTGTCATAGCATGGTGAAATTTTCCTGTTTCCTGGCCAGGTGATTCAAACGTTCTTAACTGACCAAGGTGTAATGACATTGATCTCCCTATTTATCCAAAGTGCAGTTTTCCAGTTCACCTAGGTTTTTCTGAAATTACCATAATGACTGTACAAGGAGTTGTGTCTGTAGCATTAATTTGTGCTGGTAAGATTAGATATTAGCATATCAAAGCCGGACACTTCTAATGGGCATTAGACATTGAGCAATAGGAAAATGTCTTTAAGATGTTGCAAGTTCTAGACTTGCTGCTGTCATAAAACAGCAGTTGGCCACAACCTGCAGTGAAGTGACATCTTGGAAGATATAAGAAGATTTAGGTTTGCTCTAAGAAAAGAAAAATCCATTTTTAGATTGTTTTATTGGTCAGCATCCAAAGAGTTAACATATGGTTATCTAGGGCCACATCTAGAAGAAAAGTGCACATAGTACATGCAATGTGAAGAGGAAATCAAAACAGAATGAAGCAAATAATGAAAGTGTATCCAGTCATGTTTATTTGCTTTTCTCATTTCAAGGTGTTAATCCTGCGTTACTGAGAACATTCCCAGAATATTTCCCAGATGGAGACACAAATGCACCAGCATTTCCTGCCTCTATGTACTATATTTCCATTTGTCCTCCTTTGAGAAGCTCTTTCTAAACAGTCCCTCCAAGTGGGAGGATGTGTTGATTTCCAGTTTATTGTAGTGCTCGGTAGTTCAGCACCAGCCGTCAGAATTTTCAGTAGTCTCTGCTGTTTGCTGTGGAGCCTGTTCAAAGTCTAGGCCTCTGGAAGGATCCCCAGAAGGACTACAGCTGGGCCTGTTTGGATATCAAAGTCCAAATTAAAAATTTATGCCAGTGTTTGAAAAATATCTGACCAAAATCTTGGTATGGATTAAATCTCCCTTGCTGTACAAGCTTATCCAACTGGGGCTGGAGGATTTATTTTTAAAGTGAAGAAAGGGCCAAATAGCTGCATAAGCTGATTCAGGTCAGATGTTTGTTAGCTAAATTATCACTGGTAATGAAACCTTCAAGACCTCACAGGGAGGCTAAAAGAGCTCTGGCTTTTCTCTTGCCCTCTTGCTCTTCCTTTTCCTTCCCTTCTTCCTTCCTGCCATCCCACCTAACTGCCTTCCTTCCTTTTGCTCTTCTCTCTTAATTTTCTTTCTTTTTCTTCCTTCCTCTATCTTTTCCTTCCTTCCTTCCTTCCTTCCTTCCTTCCTTCCTTCCTTCCTTCCTTCCTTCCTTCCTTCCTTCCTTCCTTCCTTCCTTCCTTCCTTCCTTCCTTCCTTCCTTCCTTCCTTCCTTCCTTCCTTCCTTCCTTCCTTCCTCCCTCCCTCCCTCCCTCCCTCCCTCCCTCCCTCCCCCTGCCTGCCTGCCTTCCCCCCACTCCACCTTTCTTTCTGAACTTTCCTCGCACCCTTCCCTTTCTTTCTCTTTTTGATTTTAAGTCAGAACTCATAGCAGATCAACTGCCTGATACATGGCATATAAGGACATTCACAGTGGGAGAAGGAAGCTCCTGTACCTGCCAGCACTAAAATTCAAACTGGGACATCAACAACACAACAGTAACAATTTGTTGCTGGAATAATTTATTGGGTCCTGCACTTCACAGCTGAACTGAAAACAGACAAGAGCTTGCTCAGCCACCCTTTTGTAATGATTCCTCTGTGGAGGGCTATAGGATGATTCTGAGCTAACAGGGACGACTGAGAAGTCTGAAATGGCTGTGCTTTCAGCTGAAAAATAACTTGCTTACATCTTCCTGCAATGTACTGTTTAGAGCCACTCACATACGTGCTGTTTTTTTGCTGAAAGACTATAGGTCAAGTGGGGGAGACTTATGTACCTGTCAGACCTGACTCTGATTCTTTCCTTCAGGAAGCAGAGCTCTGAATTAGCCAATTATTTTACAAGGCTGCAGATAAAGAATAAAATGTCTACCCCAGTTGGATCCACATGGCAATAGTAGATAAACAGAACTAGTCTGGTTTGCTACTTTTTTTTAGAAGAAATCGCTAAAGTTTGTGAAGAGCAGCTATGCTTCACCCTTAAAGCTCATAAGATCCCAGAAATCCACAGACTTGGAGATGCTCCACAGAAAATCTGTACTCTGCATGAACGACTTCTGTTTCTTTTGAAGGTACCTCCCACTAACTCCATTTGCCACTCCCTCATTCTTATAGTGAAAAAGAGAACAATGGATCTCTGCCTCCTCTGTGTCACCATGATTTTACAGATAAGAGAAGAAAGGGATTCAAGCCTGCCTGGGAATAGTATTTGCTGGCCATGTGTGGGGCTCGAACTAGACAAGCAGATGCATCTGCCCTGCAGCTATGTCTAGAAAAGCCTAGCGCTGTCTCACAGAGTGAGCACAGCATCCAGCCCAAGAAGCCTGTAGTCCTTTCTGTGTTATAGAAGGAAAAGACCTTGAAGATCATCTAATTCAACCATTAACCTAGCACTGACAGTTCCCAACTACACCATATCCCTAAGCGCTATGTCAACCCGACTCTCAAACACCTCCAGGGATGGGAACTCCACCACTCTCCTGGGCAGCCCATTCCAACACCTAACAACACCTTCTGGAAAGAAATACTTCCTAATATCCAGTCTAAACCTTCCCTGGCGCAACTTGAGGCCATTCCCTCTTGTCCTATCGCTTATTACTTGGCTAAAGAGACTCATCCCCAGCTCTCTGCAACCTCCTTTCAGGTAGCTGTAGAGGGCGATGAGGTCTCCCCTCAGCCTCCTCTTCTCCAGACTAAACAACCCCAGTTCCCTCAGCCGCTCCTCGTACGACATGTGCTCCAGACCCTTCACCAGCTTCGTTGCCCTTCTCTGGACACGCTCGAGTAATTCAATGTCCTTTTTGTAGTGAGGGGCCCAAAACTGAACACAGGAATCGAGGTGCGGCCTCACCAGTGCCGAGTACAGGGGTAAGATCACTTCCCTGTCCCTGCTGGCCACGCTATTGCTGATACAAGCCAGGATGCCATTGGCCTTCTTGACCACCTGGGCACACTGCTGGCTCATGTTCAGCCGGCTGTCAATCAACACCCCCAGGTCCCTCTCTGACTGGCAGCTCTCCAGCCACTCCTCCCCAAGCCTGTAGCGCTGCTGGGGGTTGTTGTGGCCCAAGTGCAGCACCCGGCATTTGGCCTTATTGAAACTCCTCCAGTTGGCCTTAGCCCATCGCTCCAGCCTGTCCAGGTCTCTCTGCAGAGCCTCCCTACCCTCGAGCAGATCAACACTCCCAACCCAACTGGGTGTCATCTGCAAACTTACTGATGGTGCACTCGACCCCCTCGTCTAGATCATCAATAAGGATGTTAAACAGAAGTGGCCCCAAAACTGAGCCCTGGGGGACACCACTCGTGACTGGCCACCGACCATTCACCATAACTCTTTGGGCCCAGCCATCCAGCCAGTTTTTTATCCAGCAAGGCGTGTGCTCATCCAAGCCACAAGCTTGTGTCCAAGTCCTCTTTGTGAAGTCCACAGAGACTTTTGTGTTCCCCCAGGCAGGCCTGGCCAACTTCTGCTGGGTGCAGGTGGGCAAGCAAGAGGGTGTGCCACCTTACTGGGCTGTAGGGCTTTCTGCAGGGCTTTCTGACCACCAGTGAGAGGGCCTTAGGGCATTTCACCCAGGGCAGTGAAAGACACCACAGAGAGGATAAAGTGCCACCAGACGTGTATGCCAAGGAGCAGCAGTGAGTCCTAGTTTGAGGCTCTTCAACAGGACTGTCGTTCATAAGGGTGCAGAGTTGTCTCCAACCTGAGTCCTTACTAGGGTGGACCAGATAGCAGGAGTGCTACCACCTACTCCCTCCTGTGAAGATCTGCCACTGCCAACTGCACCTTTACAAATGACGCCTGGATGGTGCCTGCAAATAAAAGCATCCAGGCAGTTCGCTGCAGGACATGTGTGTGCACAACTGTGCATGTAGTCTGATCTCCCCCAGAGCACCCTAACACTGGTGGCAGGTGAACCCCAACATGCTCTGGTAGTCATCTACCCACGGAGGGTGAAAAGAGCAAAATAATTGGTGTGCCTGTGGTCTGGTAAGAAGCAAGAAGTTTTCTGTCAGCCTTGTGGCTTCCAGGGAGGTTTTTCAATTATTTTAATTTTTTACATAAGGCAGGATATACTGTGCATCTCCTCTTCCAGACCATTCTCTCTAACCAGCCCACGGGCAGAAACCCAGCACCCAGACTAGTAGCCCAAATCTGTGTGGCAGGGAGGGTTTGCAGACCTCAGTTTTGTTTACTCTGCTTCTGCAGACACAGGAGGATGCCACAGGGAAATTTTCTTTGTTTCTCACGTGCTTCTCAGGGCCAGACCAGAACAAAGCCAGTGTTTATGTTCCCTGTCTTTCCCTGAGTAATCCACTCCAGGCTGTAGCCCCAGCAAGGGCCCCTGGGTGCGCTGCATCTGGGTGGACTCAGAGGGTTTCCAGCTGGTTCACAAAGGCCGAAGGCCGGGGTGGTCTGCCCCTCCACATCCGCCTGCAGGCTTGCCCCCAGTCCAGGCTGGCCCCTGTAAACGAGAGGCAGGGGGATGAGAAGCCATTTCTCTGCTCCCTCGTGCTGAATTGAAGATGGCCCAATAAGCACGGGGTGGGGGCTTTCCTTGTGCACTGCGGCTGCACTTTGGCTTATTTGAGCCACCTCCCAGTGAGAAGGGATGGGCTGCTTTTAAATGTTTTCTCTTGCTTTTTTTGGTCTCCCAGTAGGGCAGGCAGTCTCAAGAGAGCAGTTAAGTGTGGGCTGGCTTTCAGGGCTTTCTCCTAGCTAGCAGCCTCTCTCTGTGAAGCCAATTCAGCTTGCTTGCACCTGACAATGTGAAAAGGTTTCTTCACATGACAATAATAAAGTATTTTTGCACTTTATAGCATGTGTCTCCTCTCCGGACTCCAAACCCTTGGGGTAGGTCTTTATTCCTACCATTTCCCTTCTCCTCCCCACCTTTCCACACAGCACTCAAGGGACCCATGCCTGGTGCATGTCTTACTCTTTCAGTAAGTTGTTAGTTTCTATAGGGAGAGACAGCAGTTCAAGGACACAAGTCTAGTAGGACTGTTGCATAAAGAATTTATATAGGTATATAAGAACACAAAGCAAGGCAGAAGACAAAGTTGTCATTAGAGGTGAGGTAGGAAAGACTGGCTACTTGATGCACCCATGTTCATCTTGTATTTGGTTGTACAGGGAATGGTTGTCCATTCTGTTTGGAGGAACATTTGCTGAAGCAATCATTCTTCTGAGAAGAGAAAGGAATCATCCAGTCTCCCACTCCACCATGGCTGAATGGTAAAAAGTACATAAAGAAATTATTTTTTTTCTAAATGGGGAGTAGATGTGGTTTTGCTGCTGCAGAGCAGGGAAAACTGGCCCAGAGGATCCTGAGGGTATCAACAAGATCAATCATGTACTCCCTGTAACCACCCCTTTCTTAGGCTTGACATGTGTGGCATTGTTGGGACCCCTGGACCAGGGAGGCAGTGTCATTTGTACAGGAGTGTGGCTCAGCAGGAAGATGCTGGTGTGACCACCATGGACAAGGCCAGTGTGGCTGGCTGTATGTTCATCCAAGTGGGCTGGTGGGTCCCTACATTGCAGAGACTGCTCCTTGTGATCAGAATAACTGCTGCAGCCCTACAGTAGAAGTGAGGTAGAAATGTGCGTCTTGCCTACATCCCCAGCAGAGCCCAGCACCTGATGAACCCGGAGGTGAACACAGCCATCTGTTGCCTTCTCTGACTCTTCTATACACTTCCACAGATATGGCAGTGTTCCTCATTGTCCTTTCTTGCCCAAACCTAGCGAGAAGCCAGCTCTGAAACTCCAATTGCTGTCTCAGGCTGCTTACCATTAGTTCTACAGCTTTGGTGTAGAACTGAATTACTTCTCATCTTCCATGCCTTGGAGTCTGCCACAGATGGAAAGAGAGGGTCACAGGCTAAGTCTTTATATGTCCTAAATGAATGGGATTGGATGGGAAGGGGGAACAAAATTCTTTCTCAGCTGCCTAAGTATCTTAAAACAGATGCACTGTTAAAGGGCAGCTGGCTAAATCTGGGCACTGGCAAGAATGAGCTCATGAGGGTAGAAGAAGAACACAGAATATTGGCTACTGAAATAGTTTATGGTAACAAATATACGAAAACTACTTCGAATTTTCATTGGGAGGAAGCCCTGTCCTTGTTGGATTTCTTCAGGATAGCTCTACTCACCTTTCAGCATGTCACAGGGTTACAGGATGCAGAAAGCTTTTGATTATAAGACTTGAGGTATCTCCCAAGATCTTTATTGTTCCTTGTGATATGCTGAGATTGCTCATAGTTTTGCCTTCTTTTTCTGTAATTTTGTGTTATTTTTCAAAAAAAATAAGGAATGTAAGTCATCCTTCACTTAAAATACCAAAGGAAGCCTGTCTTTTTTCCCCAATTCACTGTCTCTATCTGCATGGAAGCCAGACTGGGTTGCATCAGTAGTCAAAGGTCCTAAATTGAGCAATTGATCAGAAACACACTGGGATATCCATGTGTTGCAACCTTCCCAGACTTACCATTTCATCCTCTTCAGGGCTGTCTCATGCTTCTTGAGGGAGGCAACTACAGCTCAGGAAAGGTCTTGGGGAGGAGAGTAAGGCAATCCTTTCTCAAACTCCTCAGCTTCTTGTCTTTACAACAGCGTGCAAAAGTGCATGTTCAACCAGCTTTCTCAGGTTTCCCAGCTTTTTGGGGAAGGAGTGAATACTGCTCCTAAGTCAGAGGTACACAGTAGAAGAATTAATATTTTCTTTTGAGAGAGCGTGCATGATAATTCTTATTGTGTAGTGTCTCTCTGAATGACTTGTTTTGAGATGCAGAAAACAAACGAAAGAGTTTTAAAAAAAAGAGAAAGTGTCCATAAGACAGTAGACTGGGGGAGTGCCCTAGGCAACCCACTACTGATCTCGGCACAAGGGTGGGTCACAGGGGAAGGATAATTTTGGCATACACAGCGATAGGACCAGGAGTTGCAGCCTTTTCTTTCCCTTTATCATCCTCGCAGCTGGCTGCTCTCCACCCACCCAGCAGCTATAGCCTCTCTTACTCTGTGGGAACAGTGACAACCTTCTCTGGCATGGCAGTAAGGCAGGCAGGAGTTGCTTGAGCTGTCATTCCTCACCACCTTTGCCTAAACTGCATTTACTTGAGGGAGTTGGATGGAGGCATCTGGCAGTTCATTCTTGGTCTGTCTGATTGTTACTTCCTGGGAAAATTAGAGGGACATTGGAGACAAAAGGGGTCGATACTTTCATAGCTGCACACACCACAAGAGGCAGGAACTCTGTACAAGAGCTCAGCGTACATGATAACCTTTTGCATTTGTCCTACACCAGATGATTGTATCTGTTACTGCTCATGTAGAGAATCTGCAAACATATGTAACCCGAGGTTCAACAAGCTGATAGGCTTGGCAGAGACATGCACATTCTTGCCCATAAATCTTAGCTCAGCTCTCAAGTATGATTGCAGTGGTACAGCATAGGCCAGATTCTTATCTCATTTACACCCTTGCCAATGCAGATGCTAAACTGTGGGCCTAAAAGCTGTGCAGCTGTGGCCTGAGCTGGAGTTTCAGCGATGTCCAGCATGAGAAATAGTTGCACCTAAAATGTTTCCTACATAATGAATAATGAACCAGAATGTAGATAATGAACCAGAATTATTGAACAATTGTGAACCAAAGCAGAAGCACGAGTCTGGACTGTTCTGAGATCTGGGATAAATGTAGTAAATTTATAACTATTTCTAATCCTGTGGCTGTGCTCTTTTCTTTTTTTTTTTTTTTCTTTTTTTTAAAATCCACAATACCCATAAGAAAGTTTTGACAGGTCTGATAGTAGGTGGGATGCTCTTTTCAACATTTACTTGTGAAGCAGCTGATCTATAGTTGTAGGATAAACAGGAACATCATGAAAGGTGGAAAATCAGATGGTATCCAAGCCTCCCTCTTCCAGCATAAGGGAAAGTTTCTGTTGATGCAACATGCACAAAGGTGCCCAATACCTACATTAGACTTACTTTTAGGTCTTCATTGTGTTAAGTATTCCAGCTTAGACTCAATTGTACCTTAACAAAGTGGGTCAAAGTGGCTTAAGATATTGATATATTACACAGCTATTGATATCTTACACAATCTTCTGATTTGGCCTCTTCAGTCTGGACTGAGATTGAAGATCTGCACAAGAGTTGTTTGTGTTTAGAGACAGGAGCTGCAGCACTGTATTAAATTAAAGAAAGGGCTGGAGAAGACCAAATGGAGAATGAGAGGAATGGGAGGAGGGTGGAGAAAAGTTTAAAAGCAAGATGAAGAGGAGGAATAAGAAGAGTCCACAGGGTCAGACAGAATCTGATAAACTTTGTCAAAAGCCTCAAAGTACTTTGAGGTGTTTTCTAAACCTTCTAACCTTGTAACATTTTCCCATCAATAGTCCAGAGGTGAAGTGATTTATGAATATACATGCTTACACAGTTCTCTGTAAGCATCTTGATAAGGTAAATATATCACCCAGCAGGAGGCTACATAGCACACTAGTCTCCTTCCTCAGAGAGGAATTTAGTGTTGTGGGCCCCAGCTATCCCTTTCTGACATACACAGGGCATGCAGTTTAGTTCTTCATTAAAAAATGTCCCATCGAGATGTTTAAACACAGATCTCCCTGTAAGGTTGAATACATTGAATTGCCCTCCATCCAGTTCTTCTCCATTTAATTGGTATAAAGCAGCTTCCCCTTGGCTACTTCCTCCCTTGAAATTACATAAGTAGCCTCACTAGCAAGGCATAGGTAAATATTTTACACTGTGCATCATGGATTAGGAGCACAGGTCCCATTAACCAGAGCTGGAATCACGCGGCTGATTTTCCCCTCACACTGTGCTAGAAACATACCCTACAGGATGCAGAGACTGGGCTCCCAAGTGCCACCTTATGAAGAAGGTGCGGAACACTTTCATTTAATACTGCATGTGTTTCCATTAGCAGAGTCAATTGCTCTCCGTCCTCAGTTTTAAGACTCCCTGTTTCTCTCTATTACAGCTCTGTTTCCAAATGCCTGCCAATCCTCTCTAGTCCTTCCATCTGAGCCTGCAAAGTTTTGATGATATAACACCACAGCATCTTGGCTTTCATTTGGTTTAAACTTTGTGTTCACAATTACATATGTGCTTCTCATGGGCTTACTGCTGCTTAGGAAAGCTTATGTGCCATGTGTATTGTCAGTTTGGGGTGGCAACTTAAGGGGTGCCAGTAGAGCAGAGGCCTGAGTATCCTGAAACCTGCAAAGCACATGGGGAAAAAACATGTGGCTGCTACTTTGATTCAGAGCACCACAGCAACTGTCCACACTGGCACGGCTCCTGCAGAGTGGAAAACGTATGTACTTGTGTAAATACTAAGCAAAAACCAGAATACATTCATCACATATGTAAAAACAGAGCTGTGGTTAGTATACCATACACTGTGGTCTGTTACTACTCTACGAAGTGGCATCTCTGCTACCTGCATGGATATGATGTATCACTTGCCAGGTATCGTCTTTCCTCATTTACAACTGTGTTGCTTGATGCCACCACACTTTGTCTTTACTGCATAGCTAACTCTACCTGCCTAGGAAATTTACAAAAGAAAATGGCCTGTTCCAGGTAGTCTGTGCAGGTGAGGTCATGTCGTGGCAGCTAGTAACAAACATGAATTTCCACTTACAAAAATATCTGAAAGTTTTTTAAAAATTCAAATTCAAAATTGTAACTTTCAGAAAAGTAAAATTTCATTTTTATGTAGCATTTTAAAAATAAAATATATGCATACAAGCATTACAGAAATGTATAGAAATCTAAAATTCCACAATTACTTAAATAAGCTAAGTACTTTGCTTTAAATTTCAGCTGTTAGAAATAGTAGATTAGACTTACTGTTTGTATGAATGTATGAAGTGAAACAAAAATAATCATCAGCGTGATGTATGTCAACTTTATCAAAGAGCATCAGTGAGTGAAATAGTTCCTTTTACCTTTTTTAACTCAAAATTTCACTGAAGTAAACTTGTTCTTCAAAAATGTTTTGATTTTTTTTATTTAACTGCATTAGTTAACAGAAATGTCTATTAATTATTTTCACCAGTTTGATCCAGAACACAGCTGCTATGAAATTCTCTATATGACCCACCTTCAACATGAAAATCTTTGCTACCTCCTTACTGATCCTGTCTTTTGTTTTGAGTTCTTTGCTAATAAGTAATGAAAATGTTACAGCCTTACAGCTTGTTTTGTGGTTGCAATTACGTAATCATTATTAATGAAGCAACAATGTCAAAACTGTGTGAAACCAAACTCACATTTAAGCACTTACAATAAACAGATATAAAACAACAGATGTCTCAGTTTTTGTTCTCCAATGATTTCATCCCTTGTTAAAAATAAACGTCTGGTTTAAAAAAGAAAAGGGCTTTTCTCAACTCTTACAAATTAATTGAATCCAGAGCCTGGTCATACAACTAAGGAGTTCTCTTTTATTCTTCCCAAAATTTGTTTGTGGGGATGTTTTTATTCAGTAAGCAATCCAGAAATTCTAGGAAGTCAGTGGTGTAATGGTCATCTGCCCCAGCTGAAGCATTGGCCCCCTGATATCAGTCAGAAATGTAGCCAAAGTGCCAGGCTTGCCTCCAGAGTAGAACACCCTGAAAAGATTTTAGGACAGGGATGGTTTCTCTCCACAGTTTTGATTCAGTCAACTGACACTGGTCAGTTACAAATATTGGTTCAGATTTGGGTCAGAATTTGTCAATAGGTGCAGGGAGGTCTCTAGATCTGGGGAAGCTCAGAAAGCCAGCATTCAGTTTTATGCAAACATCAAAAGTCCAGATGCTTATTTGAACCATCCACATCTGTTGAGTCTGCAAAACGGGGCTGGAAATTTAGCTGGAATGGGTTTCCCTGCAAGATTTCCTAGACTTCATAGTTGAACTTGTGGCCAGAAATACCAGAGCTTCTTTTGGTATTTGAGCACTTTTTATTCCAGTGCTAACTAGGAATGTTTAGGTTACATTTAATGAGTGGGTGGGATATACAAAAATTTAAAACTTTGTAAAGATTCAGATCTAGTGAACAGACACCGTGAACAATGAAATACTTAATAAGAAATGAAAGCTCTATTAGCAATTTGTGAAGCAAAGCAAAAATATATTAGAAGCTGGATAGTTTTATATTTCTCTGAAGGATAAAACTCAACCTACTCTTTACCACAAGAAAATCTTTGGTAAATTATTTTTTGGGAACAACAGCATAGGAAAAACCCACTATTTTTAAATTTATATTCAGGTTCTTAGTGAAAATCAGTGTCCAAAATTAGGGTTTGGACAATACTTCCTTCCCCTCCTCCCTGCTCCCGTCCCTGTCCCTCTGGCGCTGGAACAAGTGCAAAACAACTGTCTGTGCACTTTATTGCAAATCTTGCAGAAATTTAAACACACAAACCAAGGTTCTTGCAAATTGCATTCTGAGAATATAGCACATTTATGCTTACAGCACTATAAGCAATGATAAGATCTTTTGAACAATCTGTTTTCTCAAATTATATTAACATCATGGAGCAGCACAATCTGCTTGTAGACACCAAAGGGACAAAAAAAATCAGTGTTTTGTGTCCTTCTTCAGGACATTGCTTTGGCAATAGACATTCACGGTCTATATCATCATGAAGGATGTGGTGCACTGTTAGAGCTGCTGTTCTTTAGAACAGACACCAGGCTCCACACAGCTCTGCTGATAATCAAGCAGTAAAAATCCAGGCAGCAGCTGAGGGTCCTTGCCAGCATTGTGCTCCCTGGTCATGTCACATGTTACTTCACTTTTAAAGGTGAACAAAATTGCCTACCACGTTTCTCTGTGCTTAAGTAGCAGTACATGACATGCCTTAAGTCACTACAAAAAATTTCACAAAAAGTTTCACCACTACAAAATATTAGCAAATAGCTAATGCAATCTTTTTCTCCATAATACCCTTGAACCTTTGCTGTGGAAACACAGACCTTCCCACCATAGCTGAAAGTAACAACAACCTCCCCCTTTTGTACAGGCACTATTACAATCAAACCATGTTCATGCATTGTGTAAGTACTCTCATATTCACACTTGTACTGTTAATCCCAGGAACTACCAATTAAACTTTCTTCTACATTTATTTATTACATATTTTCCTCTGCAAAGCACAATTTTTATTATCTAACAGAGCAAAACCAATCCCCAGGAAACTGAAACTGAGAGTGACCTATGGTTTTAATCTTCAATCAACATGAAAATAGGTGACTGCTTTGTTTTGATGGGTTTTGCACATTATAATTGCACTTACAAAGAAATTCCTTGAAAGCATGTGTTGTGTTGAGTGGCTGCATGCAAACAACTTTAGAACTAAGTAACTTTGATCTTGACTTACAGACTATAGGGCAAAGGTTAAAATCACCAGCTTTGTTGTCCTGTTGGCAGCAGTTCCTTTTTGAACCTTCCTGCTTCCAGTGAAAGTGATATACAGTAATATACACAAATCTCAGTGTCTTTGATTGTGTTTGAAATTGAAAAAATTATCAAATCAATAACTTCTGGTATTTGATCAACTTTCTATACATAATGTTAGTGAGAATCTGACTGTTCTTGCATATATATACACACAGAAATGGAAACAAAGATATTCCAAAAGACATATTTGCATGCATAGGTAATGTGCAGGCAGAGAAGCTAGCTGGCTATTTGAAAATTTACATAAGAAAATCTATATGTTGTGTGGATTTGTTGTGTTGTGCTTATTTGTGCAAGATGGAAGCTAAATATAATAATCCAAGTTAGAAAAAATTGATTTTAAGAGACTTTGTTAAATACTTAGAAATTGTCATTCTAATGGGTTGTAGACATTTTGTAACAACTCCACAACGAGCCAAAAAATAAAAAAGCTGTTGTAACTGTAATGGGAATCCAGTGCATGAAGACTTTGTACTGCTATGAACAAACTACACTTATATTGCCTTTTACATAAAAAAAATAAAGTGTGCTGAAAGAATTTACTGAAATCTTATAATATGAGGAATTTTGACTGCCTTGGCAAAGTGGAAACTTCACAGTTACTCAGACCTTAATGTCGGGACATTTGCTTACCCCCAAGGAAAGCCATTAACAGCATCTACTCCTTAAATTGGTGTCTGAGGCAGACCTTGCAGGCCAAGACACAGAGCAACAGTCAGCAGTGTGAGGTTCTGTGCTATTAATCGGCAGAATTCTAGTTTGTATGTAGCTAAAGAATTACAGCTGTTTCATACAATGGGTAATAAATGAGCAAGACAAAACAAATGAGCAAAGCAGTTGTGTCCTGCTCCTCCCTACCCCCTGGTCCTAATTATCCTGTCTCTTGCAGCATGTCAGTCCCATTAACTTCATCTTGGGTTTTTGTGTGCAAGTCTTGGGACAGTTGCATCCCAGAGTAAATACACTGGTGACATAAGCAGCAGCCAAACAAATAGCTGGAGTGTAATTTTCTGAGAAGTTGTGAGTACGCGAAGCCTCATAATGTTCTCTGATTTGCTCCATCTCCTCTTTTAATCTGTCTCCCTCTCACTCATGTAGACTGTTCCACACCTTTCTTTCCCTTCAGCACAGAATATCATAAACAGTAAATGCCAAAGTATGGCATGAAATGTACCCCTTTACAGACATTTTCTAGTGAGCTTTGGCCACTATTTATTTCACAGCTGAATTTGACCTAGAGGCATACAGGGCAGATACAGCTGTCTTCACTGGTTCTGGCTTTGCTGTGTGTTTTCCAACATGTATTTTCTAATCGTGATGGCTGAGTGCCTCTCACAGGAACCCCAGGTAGTAGAAAGCCCTTGCTTACGCAAAGCTCAAATGGAAAAAATCCAAGCTGCTTTCTAAACACTTTAAAATAACACTTTCTAATGCTTCCTATGGGTGATGTTGACACGTTTACAATGTTGATTTAAAGGGTAGGGGGAACATAGTTCTCCCTCACACCACAAATGTAAAGTTACTAGCCCACCCTCTCACTGGAGCCACACTGAAATGGCTGCCAGCAGATCTTGAGTGCCTGGTACTCAAAACTCAGAAAACAGGCAGACAGTGGCCTCTGTGGCTATGAGAAAAACCTTTGAAGGGTCCCCTGCTTTCTGCCCCTCCATGCTGGAGACACAGTCAGTATCAAGCACTGATACTGCAATTCCTGAGAGATTCGGCCCAACAGTTCCTGAACTTTCTGTAAACCATTATAACCCAGGTTTGCTGTACCAAAGTACATGCTAAAGATTTCCTTCATTTCTTTACCCAATCCTTCATTCACAGGTCTTTGCTGGAACTAATCTGACTGTAAAGGTTTGTCAGTCTTCAGAAGTTCTAATTTCTCAATCACCTGTTCTGACATGATCCTGATTTTCTTCAATATTTCGTCTTCCACCCCTGGGAAATTTATGTCTGTTCCTGGCATTTGTCTCCCATCTTCCTTTGTGAACACAGAGGGGAAAATTTCATTTAATTTCTTTCTCCCTCTCTCTTTCTTTTTTTTTTCCCTCAGCAAAGTCTTCTTCTGTCAATAAATTACTCCTGCCACATCCTGGAGGCCAGTTGTCTCTTCCATTGACCCCGAAGTTTCTTATGGTTTAAAAAAATAAGTATTATTAATCTTTATCTAGGTAGCAAGCTATTTGCCATTCTTCAGCTTTCCTTTTCTTATTTTGGTTTCTTTCTTCCATTCAGTCCTCTCCACAGTCCACTCTGGACTTGATCTTTTAAATTTTTCACATGTCCTTTCTTCACCTTTGATTGGTTTTTCATTTCCTTGTTCTTTATTAGGTGTTGGCAACTCAGTACTGTAGGTGGCATTTTCCTCTTTCCTCTCCCTTCCCTCATCCCTAGCCTCTGCTGAACCACAGCTCAGAATGATGTCAGGAGAGCATTTAGACACCTTTCAAAGATGTGATACTGACCACCCTGCTCATTAAAGGTCTTACGATATATTTTGCAAGAATGGGTGCATTAACCCTTGCATCCTGGACCAATTCCAAATGGAGAGATTACTTTCTGCCTACCTGGACTCCCTTTGCAGTTTCGATGGGATAGATTAATCTCTGCTTGACTTGTAGCATAGCACTGCTATCAGCATGTACCACTTTCCACACCAAAGGTGAATGACTGGATGGAGGCTATTCTTACGTTATAGATGGTTCTTTTCTAATTTCAAAGTGAAAACATTTTTGGAAAGAAGGTTCTGATTGTCTTTATTGTTCCATGTTTCCTTCTGGTGATTTATAGCCATAGTTCTTGCACAGACAGAGTTCTACCTCCAGGCAGTTCTTCCTTCCGCCTCTTTCTTCTCCATCCCCACGTGGAATGTACTGCTTAACAAAGTGACATGCAGCATCCCCATTTTTCACTCTTTACACTCTTATTACCAGTTCAGATGATGTCCAGGTCAGACTGTTTAGATCCACCACTACAAAAGCAGCTTCAGACAGCATTTCTTGCAGTGGTCTCCAGCTATACATGTCTTAAAATGGAGCTGCAGTCTTCATAGAAGGTTTTCAACAAAAGATTCCTCCCATGACTTCACGTATAGGAAGTGCTTGCAGATGTCAGGGAAAAGTAGAAGAAAGCATATTGAGGTGTAAACTTGTGTTATCAGTCCATATAGTATAAATGAAAGCAGTAAGCCGTTTCCTCAGAATAGGTGTTGGAGAAAGATGGCATGAGTGACAAGAACCAGAGAGAAAATATTTCTAGGAGTGCTGAAAGCATCCCTTAAGGTTGAGAGTGAACTAATCAGACAGTAGTTTATTTAGGTTCAAGTCCCATGACTGGTTTGTGACTTTATGCTCTTCTTCATTGTTCTAAAATAAATGGACAAAACTGTTCCTTTCTGAATTCCTATTGCTACTAAGAGCCACATCCTGTCCACATGGCTTCTACCATGAAATGACTGGAGGGCAACACTGACCCACCTCAGATGAAGAAGTCCTCTATTACAAGTTCCTTGACTGCCTTCTCACTTTCTTCCACAGTGTAGCATTTTGACTTCAGAGCTGTTGAAAAAAAAACCCTTCCTTTCATACAGAATCACAGAATTTCTTCTGTGATACTATAGTATTACTATATTATACTATTTCTTCCTTTTTTTTGCAAACTTTGCTGAACTCATGACCTGCTTTGCTTGACCTCCCCAATATTATCTAAAGCAACCAAGTGATCATGCAAGGCCTTTGCCTGACCACTGTTCATGAACTTGGATTTTTCACCTATTCTTTCTCCCTTTTCTTATGGCCTTTTATTATCTGTTTCACTATTTTGCGTCTGCTCACCTATACTGCTACTTTATTCCCTTCTGCGGCCGTGTGCGTAAGACCACTTTCATAGACATATCTTTGGACTCTCCTTTCTGCTAGCCTGAACTCAGTATTATAGTTGTTCCTGTTCCTCACTGTATACAGCTTCCAGACAGTCCTTTTAGCCTTTTACCTGTACTGATTTTTTATTGTTCCCAGATGCCTAAACCATGGTTGATCCCTTTGTGAATGATTTTGGAAGGATTGCTAGTTGAAAAAAAGCAACAAACAAAAAAACACTTGCATACTGGACCACAGGGAGTTTCAAACCCCGGTATTTCTCCTCCCAAGAAGGCTCAATTAAAGAACTGTGATTCATAAACAGATCCTGTGATCCTTCAGTCGGCTAGCTGCAGTTCATTTGGTCATTTTTATGTTTTGGATATTCTCAGATCTCCTTGACAGAGTAGTCAAATGCTGATCATCATACACAAATCAGCAGCTTTGATGCAGGCTTTTTAACAAATTCCAGACTCAGGCAAACAGGTTAATTTCTTTCTTCCTTCCTTCCTTTCTTTCTTCCTTTCTTTCTTTCTTTCTTTCTTTCTTTCTTTCTTTCTTTCTTTCTTTCTTTCTTTCTTTCTTTCTTTCTTTCTTTCTTTCTTTCTTTCTTTCTTTCTTTCTTTCTTTCTTTCTTTCTTTCTTTCTTTCTTTCTTTCTTTCTTTCTTTCTTTCTTTCTTTCTTTCTTTCTTTCTTTCTTTCTTTCTTTCTTTCTTTCTCTTTCTTTCTTTCTTTCTTTCTTTCTTTCTTTCTCTCTTTCTTTCTTTCTTTCTTTCTTTCTTTCTTTCTTTCTTTCTTTCTTTCTTTCTTTCTTTCTTTCTTTCTTTCTTTCTTTCTTTCTTTCTTTCTTTCTTTCTTTCTTTCTTTCTTTCTTTCTTTCTTTCTTTCTTTCTGTCTTTCTTTCTTTTTCTCCTTCTCTCCTTCTTTCTCTCCCACTCTTTCCTTCCTTCCTTCCTTCCTTCCTTCCTTCCTTCCTTCCTTCCTTCCTTCCTTCCTTCCTTCCTTCCTTCCTTCCTTCCTTCCTTCCTTCCTTCTCTTAAAAACAACAATTGAATGTGGCAGCAAAATAGACTATTGATAAGATTTGTACCAGCACTGAAGGTCTGTTTTACAGTACCTTAATTTCTGTTTGGAGGCATTGTTTACATAGTGCATGGTGTGATCAGATGTTTCTTTAATGCATTCACAACAGCTTGGCTTATTTTTTACATAGTGAAGGATCACACTATGCTATGTCTCATCATGTTGTTAGTGAACATGACACAATATTGGAAATTAAACATGACAGTTAAATGGCAAAAGACAAATAATTATTTTCAAATCAAGAATATACTATGAACTTAATTAGCACCTCTCAGCACTTCCCAGGTTTGATTTACAAACATCCTGGGCCAAATTCTTTGCTCAGTTTTAACCATGCAAACATCTATTGTGTACGTCAGAGAGTTAATTTTCTGCTGTGTTTGCACTTTATTTTTGTAGACAATGTCTGCTATATTCCTTTCCAAAGTGCAATGGCAGAAGATGAAATGTGATTAAGATGGGGATTGAGGGGGAGGTATATTGAAGACATCAGTGTGAGGTATGTGACTGGAAGCAATGAAAACAGAAAATGTGGTAGAAAACAAGGGTGAAAGACTCAACCCAGTCTCATGAGTCAAGGGATTTATGAATGAAAAAGTAATACGTCTGAAGGGACAGGTATGAGGAAAGGGACTGCTCCCTGACAGTCTTTCTCATGCATCCAGTGTTTATGCAGTGGCAGCAGCTGCTGTGGCTGACCTTGGCTATGCTCACATGGTCATTTTGAAGAAGAATGAACTCTGAGTCTATGCCACCAGGCTCTGAAGTCCTCTTTTCAAAGAGGCATACACTATTAGAGGATAAATCTCACTGAAAAGCAGTGGGACTTAGTGATGTTGTTAGGGTGTGTCTGAAAAAGTTAACCTGAAAATCTAGGCCATCACCTGGCCCTGGTGAGGTTGCATATGTGTGTGTGGTAGTGGGCGTTGTTATTTATCTTTATCTACCAGCAACTACGAGTCTTGTCGTGTCTTGTAGATTCCTCTCCTGAAACTTCACATTGCCCTGCCTCTGAACAAACCAAAGTCTGGAAGACAGACTATTTCACTGTTATCCCTTGTCAAAGACAGAATCCTGCTGGAAAAGATGTAATAAACCCGCAGAAAATCTTGAGGATGGAGTATTGGTATGTGCTTTGTATCGTGAGGTGTATGTATTTAAAGCAACTTAAAAACTAGGAAGAAGGTGTGAGAACTCTTATGCTCCATAAAAATATACCCCGTATTCCCCTGCCCCACTTCTTTTTAAAAGCACATGAAAAATACAGCTGTTCTGGCTCACTTTTTAGAAGGGCTCTGTCAAAACAGGTGACATTTTAAACATGTGCTTACTATAGTATATAATATATTAATAAAGAATTTTGGCTTAAGTGTTTTCCTGGAGAGGAACTATTAAAAGCGGCAGAGGGAAGGGTTCTGATGAATGTGAAATTGCTACCTACACTACACTTAAAAAGCTTCTAAGAAAAGGGGAAAACACAGCCCTGCATGAGGAAGAGCAGTTAAACTGTAAGGCATGTAAAAATGCTTGCAGAAGGTTTGATCTCAGCCATTATATTAGTTCATTAAAGAAAATGAAGTAATTACTTTTTAAAAAGAAACATGCATAAGCACATTACCAGTTCAAGTACGCATAGTATGTGTATTTATAATAGTTTTTCAAGAGGGCAGGTAGGATTTAACTGGGTGTTTTTCCTTTTAAAATACATCAGGTCTGGTTTTATGATAGGTTCAAAATTCTCAGTGGCTATCCTGTTGTGTGACAGGAGTTTACGGCATTAGTTTCACCAGACAAGGACTGGTGGAGTAAAATTAGTCATGTATGTAAATTATAATCATGCTGAATAGTTGTATGTGCTCATTTAGGCATTTTAACAGTGTGTGATGTTATCCTCTCTGCAGGACTAATAAGCATTAGCCATAATGAGGTCAGTCAGTCAGTCAGGCATTATCATGGGATTTAATTGGGACACTGGTCTCTGCTGAAGTGAAAATTAATAACTTTTGTCAATGTTCTGGCGAAATGTTCTGTCTTATTAAACTATGAGGGTCAATTAGAAAGCATTATGTAATAAAGTCCCCAGCAGCAGAACTCAAATTGAGTTATACCACAGTCATTATTCCAGGACGATTGCATTTGAAAATGGAAAACCAGAGTGCCATATGGAGGGCGCAGGTTATATTTACAAGCATTGCATGTTAAAGCTTCGGCAAGAAGGAAACAATTAAACGTAATACTGAAATAAATCAAAGCACTGAAAGTGCCATGTTGTGCCAGGCGCTTAATATAGCCAGCATACCCCTAGATGCGACTACGCAAAATGGCACCTGTTTATAAGCCTTGTTTGGGTTCTGTCAGACAGCATCCTCCCTCTGGATTGCTCCGATGATTCAAAATCTGGGGCACACCTGGAAGGCTCAGCCAGGCACATTGACTCATATAAATAACAGTTTATTGTATGGCTATTAAGACCAGAGATTGCTTTTATTAAAGTGCAGTTATCATGATACAACAAATTAAAGAACTTTTAAAGCATGTTTAACGGCCTCTGATATTCCCTGTTCGGTCATGTTTTACAGTACTTTGAATGGGGGAAATACAAAGGCTCTGCCGATGCTGGTGTCTAAAGGCAATGCCAGCAGCTGGCAGAGGTGCAGAGAGACAGAGAGGGAGACGAATACATTTTTATGGGGACGATGACAAGCTCAGATGCCTGTTTTCCTCATCCCTCAGAGGAAGGTACAAGCAGTTTCTTTTGGTCACCTTACTGCTTCTAAGGATTCTGCCTTACCAAAAAATTTAGTAGCATCTCACTCCAAGGGCCTTTTTCTCCAGCATTTACATTCCAAACACAGTTGGAAATTAGTACCCACAGGCTGAAATGGAGAAGGGCTGCTCATCCTTTACTGCCATCCAAAGACCCCACGTGAGTCTATGCCAGAGCTATCTAGCTTGGTTTGATGGTGGACTGGTGTACCCCAGCTTTCTTCTGCAGGCACAGGCCACAGGTATCCCTGCTGGAGAGCACACCACCAGGCAGGGTGATCCTCAGTAGCTTCCTCCCGAGGTTTGTGGATCCCTCACATTTTCTGAGTGGCAAAGGCCACCTGCATGGTGCAGCCCCAAGGCTCAGCAGAGCTCCACAAATCCACCCAGCACCAGCCCTGAAAACCCAGAGGGCTCGTGGCCTCCTCTCCTGCCAAACCAAAGCAAGCTGGGATCTCCCAGGACGGGTCTTTAGGAGGCGATGGACCTCCCACTTGCTGTTGCTCTGCAGGAAACCGCAAGTCTCCCCACAGAGGGACATTATGCTGGAGAGCCATCCCCAATCTGCCTTATTATTATTCACACATGTGAGGATGATTTTCTAAAGCACTCATTGTTTGGCCTAATGCAGCTCCCATGGACGATCACAGTAAATCTTGCCCTGGTTTTACAAAGCAGTGGAAGAATTGTGCAAGGGCTGTGTGCTTCTGGGAGCCCTGGTCCTGAGAGCAAGCCCTGATCCCAGCTTCTGCCGCTGGTGGTAAGGGTAATACCAGGTTTACTGGGAGGATTTTTCTTTTTTCATCTGCAACTTTACAGTACCACAGGACTTTACTTAATTATTGCTGGCAGTGTGGGGTAGGTTAATTTTTACTGGGGGGTTTGAAGAAGCTGAACTGAACTTCTGTTTCATTTAAAACTGTTTAATTAGGGCCAAGCATGTGATTTCCAACTTAGCTGTAAACTGACAAGTAGAATGAGGCATGATTTTCCCCTCGCTCATTCCAGTTTGATGACAGCGTGGCTTACATTTTGGTGTTGCTTCTGATTTACACCGATGTGAGAAGAGATTCAGGCTTGTTAGCAACCTGTCCCTCATGGAGTGAGAACATTTTGCAACTTAGCTCAGAGCAGCTGAGAATGTCAATATATTTGATAATCATTTATGAACAAAGCCTCAGTGCTAGCCCCAGGAGGTCCTCTACTGTGGATAAAGGTCACCAGCTAGAGTGTTAAGAAGAACCTACTAACTTTGGACACTCTATTTTTCCATTGCCCAACTTCATATCCTACAGTTTGGAAAGAGTCAGGCACCCCTTGACCTCTCCTCCTGATGATAATCAAAGCTGCTGAAAACGTCTCTGTCAAGGCCCCAGTGTATTGGAGAATGCTCTTGAAAGCCAGGGTACTCCAGCCAGGGACTTGCTCTGGCAGGAGTGGTCCCAGAGCCAGCCATATGCAGTTCTGTGCCTGAACCACAAGACTGTGCTTTCTCCCCTTTAAATATTGCAGGAGAGCCTGTCAGCTTTTCTCTCTCTTCAGCCTTGTGTAAGTCACCTTACCTCTTATTTTCATGAACATTCATACAAGTGTATATATATATCTACACAGAGATACATATACCTTCGTGCACACAAGTGGAACACCACCCAGATGCCATGGTTCCAATTTACCATTTGAAAGCAATTAGTGTTTATTATTGCAAGCGTTTTCAACATAGGTAATACTTAAAAGACAACAGCACTGCTAATTACCTTCAAATGGTGAATGTCAACATTTTTAAGGTGTTGCTGCACAGGCTAGGCTTCATGGATGCAGGTGCCCTCAGCCTCAACATAGATAAGTGCATATTTATGCACAGACAGACATTCATCTGGCCTCACCTCCCCACTGATGAACCCACAGGCATTTCCCGAGCAGACTGCTTTATTCTTTTCAAATGCCCAGGACACCAGACCTTTTAGCTTCACTCTGTGTTCTCCCCACTTGTTTGGGGGTTTTGGTTTTGTTTCCTGGTTGTTTGTTTGTTTGTTTGTTTGGTTTGGTTTTTGTTTTTCATTGCTACAAGTCTAATGTCAGGGATTTCTGTTGTTGTTGGAAAGAGTAAGTGGTTGGAAAAGTGCTGATTCTCCCTAGTCTTTTACACCTACAGCATTTAGGAGACCTTAACACAAAACAGTGCTGGGCTGCCTGCTTCAGTCTTTGGCAAAATGATAGTATTTGGCAGAAGTGCCCTATGTTAACAAAAGTTTGATTAATCAGCAGGAGGGAAGACTTGGGAGGAAAGGGAGTGGGAAACAGAACGACAGACAGACATAAGATGAAGACTATTCTAAAAAGTCTAATCAGTTTTAAAACAGCTTTAAAAAGGAATAAAAATTCTTAAATCTCTTTGATGATATTCAAAGAGCCTTTTTTAATATATGAGAAGACACATTCTAAATTCTTAACACTGCTAGTGTCACCAGTCCTTTCTTCCACTAAACCATTTTAATTCCATAATTTAGAAGGCCTTTAAAAGTAGCAGGATCAAACTGCAGTGTAATTGGATACACTGTGCACTTCCAGGGTGAATCTGGGTCCCTGGTAGGCACAAGAGATTTCTCTCTTTCTTCTAAGATCACATAGAGTGTACTCATTTGAAAGGAGAGCAGCAGCAAAGTAAGCTTTTTACAAGGTGGAAGAGCTAAGTGTGCTGCAGGAAAACACTGGCCATTTGTTTGGCACTGATGGCTTCTTTGTGATTGGAGGGAATGCTATCGACAGGAAAATCAATGTGGGTTTACTAAAGAACACTGAGCGATCAGGGAGCAGGGAAACAGTCAGAGAGATGTAGCAGCATACTACACTTCCTTCAGAAACAAATGGATCCAGCTATTTTAGATCCTTCTACTACTCTTCCCCACTTCCCACAACCAATATAGAGTGTCTTTATGCTCAATTATTAGCTCTGCTGATCTGAGAACTGCAGTAACTAATAGAAAGCTGGAGCTTTGGATGTGGCCTGTTTCTGGGAAGCTAGGGACAGTTGCAAGCCTTTTCTGGGGTCCTGCAGGGCTTTTAAAAACAGAAGGCAAGAAAGAAAAAGAGGGAGAGAACAGAAACATCTGAACATCTGCTGGTAAATCCTAACTGGCTTGTTCAGCTGAGTTCAGCAAGAGCAACAGCAACAGCAGAGGAGTTGGCAGGTGTCGCCACACTTTAGTTGGAAATCACTGCAGATGATCTCAAGATATAAATGAGAATAATCTGGACAGTCCCTATACCTCCTCCCCTCTGCTAGACTATTCCTCCTTCCCAAGAGACAACAACTGTATTGTGTGCTGGTTAACTGCGGGGAGGTATTAAAATAGCTAGGAGCAGGGCCATGCATGCAAGCAGATAGCTGTATGTATCAAAGATGTCCTACCGTAGTATACTACTTTCTTTAAAATGGCTCTGGGGGTGAAAAATAACAGAAACTACCAGTCTTCAGGAGTGCAAATAATCACCTGTCAAATAGACTTGTTTAGAGTCAGGGAAAGGAGAAGAGTTAATAATATTGCATCTTTTTTCTCCAGAATTCGTGCAACATGAAAATAATAGCTTTTTCTCCAGAAAGTGCTCCTCTCTCTCTCATAGCATAAATATGTGTGCATCTATGTCTCAGGCACTAAGTGCCCCTGTCACTACAATAACACAGAATTTCACGCATATATACTAAAGTTTGAAGAGGATCTCTTAATTTCTTCACTCATTGCATTCTCCCTAAATTTACCTATTTCTCACAGAAACTTTCAAAGCTAATCAGTTAGCAGCCCCACTCAGGGCTTTTCACCATTTGCTCAGCAGTTCACAGTTATGTTGGCTTCATAGACTTTCCCACTCTACCATCTCTGTTCCACAGCCTATCCAACAGGCTCTGGACAGCAGGACAGCTAGATCCGATAAATCTGAGACCTGTCTAGGTGCTTCATTTATCAAGAGGCCTAATTTACCCAGGCCCTTTAGACTAATTGCAGATTTGCAAAAAATGCTGATAATGTAGAACAGTGCATTGTGAATGTCCCTTGCCATATTTCTGCTAATGTGTTTCATCTGGAGTACATAAAGAGACAGGGATGCTGATTTTAGACACAGCACTTTGGGGCTAATCCAGTTAAATGATTATCCCTAAAAATCTGCAGTGATGTCATTTTCCCTATAGAACCCTGCCAGTTGCCTTGTTTGCTTTATTGTGAGAAATACGTGATCCCAGGCTTTAGAAGTTCACCCTGTATTCCTGATCTAATGCACTGTAACTCTCTCGTCCCACTCTCTCAGCTACCCATTCCTTCTTCTTTATAATAGCCATGTTGATAGCAAACCATGCTTGGACTGTTGGCTTTTGTGTATACACTGATAAGGAAGAGGTACACTCTTTTGCTTGATATATGCAGATATATGCAGGTACCCACTATGTTTTTCTCAACGTACAATTCCATCTTGTCATTTCCCTCATTTCTCCCTTTCTTCTAAAGATTATTATTCCACTGTGCTTACAACCACTTTTACTACCAACACTGCGGTTATCTTTGTCCCCCTCTTCTGCACTTTGCTCCAAGATTCATTGTCACAATTTTTACTAAGCTTCTCATCTTCTTATCCATCATCTATCATGCCAAAATCTTGTTCCATGGCTTTGCAGCAATTTCAGCTTCCATGTTCTTCCTCAGATATCTTCTGCCCTTCCTTTGCTCCTCTGATTCCTTCATGTTTTCCTTCATGCCCCAGGGAACTGTGTGGGACACACACTGAACCTCTCTGTGTGGTGTGAGAAGAATCCAACTTTTGTTTCTAAAATTTCTCTGTCTTGTAACTGATACAGTGTGCTCACTGAGGCACAGGCCAGCTGACCTGTTACGTAAAACACTAGGAAATACTACTACAATAATCATTTTTGTTATTACTAATAAGGATAATGTTTATAAAATGGCCACACAGTTCTCACTAATTCCTGGGGTGAGCTGCTAGGCAGTTCCAAGTGTGTTTCACTGCTCCACTGACATGTTAATGCTGACTTCTGAAATGTGGATTTTGGGAAGAGATTAGGATCTGGAATAGATAAGAAATCAGGAGGCCCTTATTTTTCAGTAAGTGGCTGCACAGGTCTGTGATAAGGCAGCCTCAGGAATTTGGCACTATAAACATTACAAAGCTTTGAGAGACAGCCTTAGGTTTATTTGTTTATCTAGCACCAGCTCCTTTGTGGGTAATCAATGGAGCCTTCCATGCAGAGATAGAAGAAAGCAACAGGGATGTCTTCTCAGGTATCCCAGGAAAGCTGCATGTGACTTATCAGTGTTCAGCAAGCAGATGGCAACCAAATCCCACTGCTATGGTATTAACAAGAAGCCTGCTTTAAAGGTTTTCTCTTGCTCTTTCAGTTGCCCCTCAAGCATAACCCCAGAGTTCAAAGAAATTAGTGTATAATGAGTCCAAACAAGGCAGGTGGATTTGCAGAGAGTAAAACATGGAGGGACCTTATAGGCCAAATACAGTAAGAGACTGCTTGCTCTCAGGAGGGAAGCCTACCTCAGGAAGGTCCCTAATATTTGAAGACTGTCAGCTAAGGACACTCAGGGCCCTCTGCAAAGATCCTGGGTACTGCATGGGTTTGGATCTTACTTTGTCTCACCTATGACTTTAAGGTATCCTTAAACATCCTTATGCTATCATGCTGCAGAACAGAATAAACCAGCAAGATTCTTAACTAGGAACAGCGAAAGAAGCAAAGTTAGAGGCATTATTTACAGTTCTGGTATTAAAAATCAAGTATCCCTCTTCTTCCTAGCCAAAAGTTCAGCTTTGCCAAGCCTTGCAGTCATTAGGTTGATGCAATGTGTCCTGTGTAGCATGGCCCCAAGACGGGTGTCAGAGCATACACACAGGCACACAGTGAGAGCCTCACATTCCTCATTAGTGTTACGGGGGTGGAGGGGGATTATCTGACAAATGTCTTTTGCCCCTCTCCAAAAACTGTATCCTTGTAGCTGTATAATCTGGATACTCTCCACTTCTAGACTCTTGCAGACAACTTCTGGACTGTAGAAGAGCATTCAGGGGGGAGGTGGAAACTAATGAAAGTCTGGCTGACATTTGGATCACACTCATGCATATATCAAGATTATCCCATAGGCATATGTCACAGAGAGAGAGTAGTTTTTCCATATTAAAGACGACATTAACCTTCTATCCTATCTCGCTCCCTTTGCTATTCCCAAACTCTGTAACTATTTCAGATGTCTTCTGCCCCACTCCCCCACCACTCAGCTCTGTTAAAAATGGCAAGATGATGAAAAACCCAAATTTGATCCAGATCTTTCTTTGTCTCTAAGGTAATTAAGTCTCATTCCTTTTTTGTGCTTAGAGTCAAAGGTAGCTGATTGTTAAACATCCACCTCAAGTTGCTCTTCTGACTCCCAGAGGTGCACTGGCACTCACATAAACCTCATACAGGCCCCTCAGGGGAACCTTGGACCAGTCAGTGTTTGCTCCACACTATGTTTCATGCTGCTTTGCCATTCACAAATGCATTGTGGGAAGAAATAAATAAATAAATGAAACTCTTTTGGGGAAACATTGGGACTTCAGAGAAAAAGCAGTTTTTTGAGAGTCTGGCATGTTGTCAATCCACACTGGTATCTGGGAAATGTTCATTACTGTTCATTGTCACCCATTTGCCCTCTCTACATTTGTGGAAATGCTGCATTGAATGGAAACAGTAGTTATATTGGGACTGTAGTTCTGTACCAAAGTATTTGGTCAGGAGATGAGATAAATCATTGAGCAACTGAATGAGAGTTTTGGTAATAAATGATATAGTAGCTGTCGTGGAAGGTCAATAGGAATTTTATTGTAGCTCTCAACAGCAGCACATACATATTCCTAAGTCCTTATCTGGCAAATACTTTTATCTTTAACCTAAAAGAGGAGGAAATTCACCCTGAACAGAGATTTTGACACACTACACTGCCTTATCTAAACTTTCTTTATCAGGAGCCAGGTCCTGGACCATTATCACATAGGGCTAAGTCAAGCAGCTTTAAGACAAGTTTTGACCCAACTTCTCTAACTGTCACTTACTACAGGAGAACAATGGCTCTCCTCAGAACAGAGACACGAGAATATTTTTGTGCCCACAAAAGCATTATTAAACCAAACAGACTAAAACGGTGCATTAGAATGATGTTGCTTAAAAGTAAAATGAATCCATATATTGAGAAACTGTGTTACTGAAAATAAAAATGATGATTTGAAGCTTCAGAGGTAGTCTTCCTATGAACCTTTTAGGCTGTATATAAGTAGAAGAAAATCATAGCAGCAAGAAGACTTTTTTCCCCCTGCACTGATTTTTGTTACATTTCTGGTGACTTAGTGAGAAGATAGCCAGAAGCAATTTATAACTACAGTAACACCGGCAGACTCCAGGGCACTGGTACTGAAGTGCCACAGGTTGTACAGGATGCAAGGATAATTCAGTGCAATTGTTCAGCCTTACCCTGTGTGGGTGAAATTCAGTATTAGCCCTTTAACTTCAGTGGCTTTTTACACTGATGGAGGATCTGGCCTGAAGTACTTTCAGCAGTAGATTTCATTTTATTTTATCCAGTATGCAAGTAAATAAGTTAAATAATTAAATGCATGTTATCATTTTAGACCATTTTAACAAGATTATACTTGTTTGGGATGGTCATTTTTCCTTGTACCTGTTTGTACTCTCCAGGACCTTAAAATTCCATCCATCTTTCAGTAACAGTCAACTCATTACCTTACACAGAAGTTTCCAGCTTTAGTGGAAGAGAGACCAGCAAAATCAATGAATCAAGTTCTGTTATTACTTGCACTCACAGAAGTTTTAAGTAATTTCAGAGATGGAGTTGACTAAAGTTATAATCCTGTTGGTAAGAGTTTCATACCTCACAGAGAATTTATATCAATGTAAGATTATTGCCGTGCACGTGGATTGTTGTGGTCAAAAGTAGTAAAATACGTTTACTCAAGCCTTTGCTGATATCATTCATTTATTTGTCCTAATAAGACAGCATGTGAAGCAACAGGAAAAAATTTTCTTCCAGAACTCAGAAAATGGATTTGCCCTTTAAGACTGGTCATTAAGGTTGAATCCCCTAAATTATATGCATAAATAATATATAGGAAGATTGACCTTCAGACAAAAGAAGGGATGGATGGGAAAGCTCCAGAGGCTGAAGCTCAGGAGAGCAAGAAACTCTGCCTGCATCTCTTGGCAAACAGGCTACAGAAACAGCTTCATCTGAGGATGCATCCTACATAACTTCTGGTTAGTGGAACTGACGAGAGGTGAAAATGAAAGGGCCTTTTCTTTTAGAGGGCTGCAGTGTGTGTATTGGCAACTATTACTTTCTCTCTTACTGAGAAGACTGCCTGCCCCCTGCCTCCCCGAGAACTGTAGTTGATCAGTGTCAACTCAGTGTGGTCATTCCCACCCAGACACTTGTCCAACCTGAGATCAGTTTAAATGGGGAAGCTTCAGGATAGACTCGCGTCACTGCAGAGGGTGCAGGGACCAGGTGAGCTGCAGGACCTCTCCTGCCTGAATCCAGAGTGCAAGGGACGGGGCGGGCAGCTGTTGGGATGTGGGAGCAGAGAGCACTGCCAAAAGTTCTGTGGAAGACTCTTTTATTTATCATTCATACAACTACACTGTTGCTGTGTTGAGGCTTTGGTGTCTCCTCAAAAACTAAAATTTTCCTTCTTCTGTGCATAGTTCTGGGATTTGCAACAGGGAAATATTGCCTATTAGGGTATCCAACAAAAATTTTTACTGATTCAAAAAATTTCTGGATAAGGGCTCAAGATAACTGTGTTTGTGGCTGTAACGGATATCCAAGGCTGTTTAAATAAGCTTTGTGACTGCTCACAATATCTGGCTAAAGGATTACAGCTAAATATACATGCAGGTGGAGAAAATACTTTTGTCCTGATTCTGTGACTTATTTCGTTTTTGTCCTTATTTAAAAGACTGGAATAAGTATTCTGAAACAATCAGATTTAATTCCATCCTTACTCTTTCAGTTTTCAGCTGGATTTACTCTTCATATGGTCTGTTGAAAGCTGCAAAAAAGAACGCTGCATTTTGAACTCCACTATGCCATTTGTATTCAATGAAGTTAGCTGATGGCATTTTACCTGCTGAGCTAGTAAGTTTCAGGTAGCTGAATGTCCCACTATCATGCTTTATCCTCACCACGAAACTCCATGGAAAGCTAGAAATTTTCTTAAGTACAGATACAGTTCACAGTTTGTGGAAGATTTTCTCTCCCACAACCCTCCTGTTACAGCAGCCCTTAATCGTCAAGGGTGCCAGGGCCTTGCTCATACATAGTGAAGTCTCTTTGGCTTCAGCTGGAGGAGTCTCAAAACCTACCACCAACAGGTCCAATAATCCCTGAGGCTTTGGCCCCGGCCTTTAAGTCTTTGCTCATGTGTGTCATCCTGATCAGGTTCCATGGGACAACTCGCATAAGTAAGCATCTGAACAGCTCACTTTCTTTGTGTTGCTTGTTAGTGCTTGTGTGCTTTGATATTCAATGTGTCTAAATCACCACAGAGCATTTTTATTTTTATTTTCATAAAATATTTGAATTACACTCATACGAAATATGCCTCTGGCCCCATACAGATGTTTCCAAAAAGCCTAATAACAAACAGATCACAGGGCAGAAGAGCGCGTATTCTTACAGTCACTTCCAAGCCTAACTGCTCTTCAGAGTTCTGATTACAAGAAAAGCCATGCTGCCTATGTTGCTTTAACTGTGATGTTAAAATGAAAACTCATTGTTGCATCCCAGGGGGATTCAAGAACACTGACTTTGCTGCCCATCTGAAATAGGATAATGTTCTCTATCCCTATCATGTGGGTATCAGTTCCAACTTGGAAACCAGCCTCCTCTCATAATTCAAGCTGGGGCTATACTGATGCAAACCTTTTCAGATATTATAAGCCAGTATGAGCTCAAAAAAAGAATTCACTGCTCAAGGCCAAATAGCTTCAAAGCTAACAATCCTCCAGAGTCAGTGTGAAAGTGTTGAAACTGTCAATGTCAACTTACACCATGCATAGTGAGTGTAAAACTTCAATAATGACATCATGGAGAAAAGGACAAAGGGCAGGCACTACACAGAAAAGTGCCAGTGCTCTTCAAATCTTTGAAACCTTCAAGGATTTATCTGGACTAACACTTCTACACATAGTCGTTGGGGTCTTAGGCTATACTGATTAAGGATTTAGCTTATTCAAAGACTCTCACTGATAGCAAGGATGACAAGGTTTCAGCAGTTATATTGGATTCCATTAGCTTTCACGTAAAAAAACCATACCCCAAAACCCTCAGGATCCTGGTCCTTTTTTTCTGTCTCTCATTTTCTTTCTTTGTGTCAACCTTTATTTTTTTCCTTAACACACACACACACACACACACACACACACACACACACACACATTAATATATATTAATGTGTGGGTTTGATTCACAAACAGGTTTTGCAGCACTTATGCTCTCAGTTCTCAGAATGCAGATCCCAGAAGAATTGAATCAATTCTTCAGGAATTCCCTGAAGCACCACATAACGTGTTTGCTCATTTCAGCTGCACTTGGGGCAATGGATACACTTTTAAAAGGGGAAAAATGTATTAGAGAAAGAGGGAAGGGTGTTCTAGTTTAAGGGGGAAAAAAAAAAGATCAGCTAATCAAGAGGAAAATTAAAAAGTGAGACTCAGTGTGGTTTTGGTGTCTAGGATAAAGACCTATCCTAATGCTTTGAGTACAAACTGCAGAAGTGTAAGTATAACGGAGGACAGCCATGCTTCCTTTGTACCATGGTTTTCAGAGTTAGGCTCAGAAGAAGAGCAAAGAGATGAAAGAAGTGGAGAGGTGGAGGAGGAACAGTTCCCTCTCTCCTCCCTCTCCCTCTCTGTGAGAAAAGAAAAAGAAGAATCTACTGTGCATGTCTGCACTGTGCAGACATACAGTAATGGTTTAAGCTCCATGCTAAATAATTTCTTTGAAAAGAGACAGTTATCATCTCTTGTTTAACAGATGGCAAAAGCAAGACAAAGAAAGATTATTTAATAATTATTTAATAATTTAATTACCCTCCTAATACAAGGTACTAGGTGCAGGCCACCTGACTTTTAACCCAGCACCTGAACCTTGAGCTTGTTTCTCTGTTATTTGAAGTTACCTTTGTTTCTACTTTCCCCTGGCTCTGCTGAGGTATCACCAGTTTCCTGCCACCTCAGCTGCCCCAGCACCCTTGGCACAATCCAGTTCTTTCAGTGGTGCCATGTAAGCTATACCCATGGCACCTGCAGGGAGCTGGTGGATTGGACACAGGGCCTATGGAAGACCAGTGACCTTCTAAAGCAGCAGGTGCATGCCAGTCGGTGATACACAGGAGTATCTGAAATAGCACTAGACATCTATGTTTGGGCAACAGAAGTGTACCACATATATTTCAGAGTTGCTTTCTCGAGGAGTTGTGGGAACTGTTCCACAATACTGCCTGCTGCATAAGCCCCAGTGGTCCTGACCCCACCCCACAGTAGTGAGGGATGGACAAGTGCTTCTGAAATACCGTAGCTGAGGGACACCAGTGCACACTCTTACAGGATTACCTAGGATATTCTCTGTGATTACCTGCACTGTTACAAAAAGAGCATGCACTCATTCTAGAAAACAGTCTGTGCCATGACACAGTTGATGATGTAGCACAGAGAACTTTTTGAATCCATCAGATACACCTATGTGTACCCAATTATTACAATCCAAGTAGCTTTCCATGTAATCAACACCACTCATGCAAGAACCTTTCAGAAAGAAAGCCTTTCAGAAAAACAGAAATGGCTGAGAGTTGACCCTTTGTCACATAGAGAAATATGATGTCTAATGAGACAGTGGGGACACAGTGCAGGGAGCTGCAAGTTATTGCTGTCTTACCCAGCTCTAGAGTGGAAAATAGTAAAGCTAGATCTGTGGGTTACTCAGCCCAAACTAGTAAATTATGCTGAGAGGCAGGGTGTGTTCTTCCAACACACTTAGACTGATTTGAAGACCTCCTGGAATAATGCTCTGTGGGATAGAGCTGCAGATCTGCACTAGTGCAAGGGGGCTCTGCATGATATCCTGGGCAGCAGCAGCCTGGAGGTACTCCATGTTGTTTGCAGGTTCACCTGGGAATGGGACCAATTCACAGCCACAGAGACCAACTTTTCTGGGGTTTCTAGGGAGAGATTCAGATCATGTGATGACTTCTGCATTTTTTGGTTCAAGAGCTCCCTGACACCTGTACCATTGACATCCACATTTTGGCCCCTTGCAGAACTCACAGATTTGCCACTATGCCACAGAGTCTCCTACTCCAGGTGCACCACAAGCCACTGACCTGGGGCTCATAACCTCTGGGCTTTTAACCATATTCTGAGGGTTTATTTCTTCACATTTTTATTGTTGTTGTTGACTTAAACCAACTGCTTATTTTTCTTGCAGCACTTGGTTTGCTTAAGAAAGAAATTAGCACACAAGGAATGAAGGGGTGAAGGGTTATCACAACCATGGGAGTGGACAAGAACAAGGGGGAGGTGGGAATACTCTACTTCTTCTACAAACTGTTCTCTTCTGTGCTAATGCACTTCTTGTTTTTGCTGAAGGGACTGCATCACAATGCTAACTATTTAAACATTTATGAGGAAAGTTTCACATATATTCTGTGAAGTTATCACCTCATCTGTGTTTCCTTTTGGGGTCGCTATAATAATTGTGTACAAAGGCACCTACACAGCTGAGTTACCTGCTGCTGGACTGTTATTTCACTCACACTGCCTTTACATCCAAGTTAGGTCACTGACTTCCTTCAATCTATCCCAGATCAGAATGGGACTGTGCTGGAAGAGGCTGCTTTTTAATTTTTAAATAAGGCCTATGTAGCATGACAAACCTACATCAAAATCAGAAAACTGGTCTTGCAAGTGAAAACCGTAATAGTTTTGTTACACTATTAGTGAAGAATTTAGAGGCTTGGGTTTGTTTTCCTGGGCAGAAATCTTCTTCCACAGTCCTGACAGAATTCTTTCTGTGTGGTGTTTATGAGCCCACTTCAGTGCACCCTTCCTTACCAGAGCCTGTCAAACATACAGTTCTGCTAAGGACTCACTGAAATCCCCTGCTATAGCTCTGTCAAGAGCAAAATTCTCCTCGGGGCAGAGAGCAAACACAATGTGGGACTGCATTTGAATGCCACTGGACGGAATAAATACTTGGTGACTTGCAAATCTGTGCCTATTCTCCTATAAAAGGTATCAAGCATATTTTTCTCTGCCTAGGTAGCATTCCTGAATTCCATCCAGCTGAAAGAAAAGCAGACCAGACAAAAAGACAAACTGAGGGCATCTGCTTCACTGATAATACCTGACCATTAATCCACTGAAACAGCTCAGACACATAGGGATTTTAAGAATCTCCTACCCTGGCTAATGCTTTGTTCTGATGCAAAGTTTTAAAATTAATACTGCTCAATACTAACCTGCAGTCTGAATGTCCCCAGGTTGTCTGCACTTGTCCCAGTGTTTGGTATATAAGCAACCCAAATTTTGAAAGGGATCTTTCACTGGCAGTGCCAGCCCTTCTTGTTACAACAGCACAAGTGGGACTGCAAGAAATATACTTCACAAGTTGTGGGGGCAGGATTGTCATCTAACCTCTGAAGAGCAGCATGGAAGTCAGCAACCAGCTCAAGAAATTAACTTATAAGAGCGTAAGGGCAGATAACATACACTGTGTCTTTCTGGCTTCTCGGCAAATGAGGTGACCCATGCCATAGTAAGCAGCTGAGAGAGGGCAGTCATGTATTTCCTTCAGTTCTACATCCAGTGCTTACTGATTTTTTTCCTATGACTCTAAACTAATTCCCATACCCACCTCATCCACCTGTCTGCATCTCCTCTTCCTTTTCCAGTGGTTTCTGAGCAATATCTTCTCTTTCATACATTTCAGAGAGACACACTCGTCTGGAAGCATTACTCCAGCTAGGGATGTTTGAGTGATGAAAGGCCTCATTAGCATTTCAGAAAGGGTGTTGTAGACCACTGGAACTGTTGAGAGGGAGTACCACAGACCAAACAAATATGGTCCATCATTTAGGTCACTCGCTTGTCAGTGGAATGACACTGAACTGCACAACCTGAGACCTGTCCCCACAGCCCTAATATGCTTCCTCTGAAGAAGGCTTCCTAGTCTTCACGACAGCATGGCAACTTGGTTATTTGCTCCCATCCAGTGGGAAAATGAGGTCAACTAGATAGTGTCTATGAAAAACGGACACAGAAGAGACTAAGACATGGTGCCAGAGAGGACGGTAAAGAGCTGAGAGCAGCTGTACACCATTTCACTCCCACTTGAGATTTCAAATCTTTGCAATAGTTTTGTAAAGCAGAGCGCTCTCCCCTCAGAACACAGTAGGACACAGGAGTATAGTCACAAGACCAGTCTTATGACTCTAAGTAATCACAGTCTTGCCCATTTTGTAATGTCATCACTGAAAAGGCTGGTTGTACTAATAGGAAGTGATGGCTGATCCCATTTAGAGAAACATTTCTAAAAAGCAACAAGCGGTATAATATCAAGAGGACTTTTAGATTTCCACATCTCTTCTCCTGGGGGCGCCTGCAGATAAAGAAGTAGGCAAGAAAGTAAATGTTTACTTTCTTTTTTTGGTAATCACTAAGTACAGTGCTGCAAATGCAGTTGCATTTGTCCTATAAATCACATAATCACGCAATAAAAATAAGAAAGGTGTGTAGCAACAAGGGAGGATGAAAGAGTGGAAAATTCTGTAGGCTAATATAGGAACATTGTGTTTCCTCTTTAATTTGCAGGCCTTCCATAGTGTGTACATGGTGATAGTCTTAACTCTCCTGAGATTAATTCAGAGCAGCTCAGCTAAAGGAAAGGTTTTTCCAAATTTGTCCCCATGTAAGCTGGACTAAGCACACAGTTCTCACTGGTAAAAGGTGATTAGCATGCAGATCTTACCATGTCATTTACAGATGTTTTGCTGCAGGCCAAATACTGCTTGATTTACATCACTGTTTTTGCCATTGTTAGCTTTGGCTTCTCCCTCACACTGAATTATGTTAGAATGTCTTTGGTCCATGAGATACCATACAGGCCCAGTAAGATATGGTCCATACTGTATATGTTATCTCACAGACAAAAAAGAGTAAAACAAAGCAAAAAAGATTGAGTTGCCCACAGCCATAAGAATTATCTGACAAGAGCTGCCAGTTCCTAAAAATCATGTTTATACTATTCTTTCCTTGATCTCCCATTTCAAAGCCTACCCCAGATGTGCATTGGTTGAAAAATCCTGTGGCTTCTCCTTTCCTGAATGTCCACCACAATCCACTGCGTTGCTGCTGGGAAAACATGTCTGTACAAGCTGTACCTAACTCTCTTCTGCATGCAAATTACCAGCAGCATGTGACCCACCCAGAAACAGCCCCAGTATGCATATGAAACAGGAATTATTCCTATTTATCAGCCTTATTCAAGAGTCTGTGTTGTCTGCGTTCACGCTGGGTCTCACTTAGAGTAGTATCTCTGGATACAGTTGAGTTCTGTGGGTTTTGAGCTGAAAGACAAACCCACTCTCGCCTGGATAAAATGGACATGTACTGAGGGTGCAGCCATCATGTTTCAGAAGTTCTCTTCAGTGCAGTGTCTACATCAAGTGATATCAGCTCCTGATAACAGAAACCACTGTATTTCCCAAAGCCTGGACTAATCCTCCATGACTTTTCAGTGTCATGCCTACTAGTCTGCTTTTCCTAACAAAGCTTCTATACAGAACAAACAGTGATAAAGTTTGCTGTGCCTATTAACTATGTTAATATGAATGTGGTGTGTCCCCCACACCCCAAAAGGTATGCATGCACCAAAGTAAATGCATTGCACAAGGAATTCTAATGGATATACAGTATTTCACACCGAAGCGTCAAGCTTGCCTTCTAAATCAGATACATCATCTATTGACTCCACTGCTGTAAGTCACCCTTTGAAACAGATGGCTTCCCTCATAAATTAGATGGGGAGATCATCTACTAAATCATCTCCATATTGAATCCAATACTGTATACTGCAAAACGAACAGCTCTACAAAACAACTGTACATAGAGGAGGTACTACAGTATCTCCTATGGGTTATTGCTGCAAGGGCTGGGCATGGACAATACCCAGGCAGGTTGCTGGTGGCCTGCTTGTGTAGACAGTGAGAAGCTAATCAAGTACTACATAATCGCTCTGACAGATACTATCTCATAAACCTACTTGCAGTAGTTTAAAGCCCTCCAGCTGCAGGGATGTGTGCCCATACCTCAGGTGCTCCAGTCCATGTCTAGTGTATTAATTTAAACTGCCGAGCTGTGAACTGGAGCAGCTGAGGCATTGGCACACCCCCTGTTTTGCCCATTTTGCTGACTCTGCAGTGAGACTAACCCCCTGTGGCAGGGATGGCACAGACAGCCAGGGCGGTACCATGGTAAGCTGCTAGAACATGATTTGCCAGGGAATGCCTGTCAGGGCCCTACAGGTACAAAGAGCAAAAATTTTTAGGCAGGGAACACATTTGCATAACGTACATCAAAAGAGAATATAAAGATACACTTTCTCCCCATCCAGTGGAAATAATGGATAGAGGCTCACTCCCCTCTTGTGCAGGCCACTTTCAGAGGCATGTGCTGCTACAGTCTCATTCTCTTTTCTCTTTGTAACCCTTGTCACACAAATTATTTTTTTTCATTCCTCACGCATGCCCTCCATGAAAGACAGCAGTAGTTTCCGTGTGCTGTAATTGGACTGACTGGCTGACTGATTCCTGTTCTCCCCTTGTGCAGCCCTGGGAACCTGAGAGAAAAAAGGTGGAACAACCAGCCACTCAAAAAAACCCCAGACTATTGCAAAGGTTAAGGAGTGGAGCATGCAACTTCTGTCTGTTACAGATGACTGGGCATTGCAATTTGGATGTCTTGTTCCCAATACCTCCTTACTATGATAGTCACAAGGATGACAAAGGATGGGAAAGGCAAGTCATACTCATTAAGGACTTATAAAGGGGATTTTTGTGAGAAGAGTATTACACTTTCCTTTTTCTGAAGTGTGACAGTGCTTGGGAAAACAAGATACAGTGAGCCTAGCTTAAACCATCTGAAGGATGGTAAATGTTGTGCATGTTCAGAAAACACACTGTGCACACCCACATGGACCTAAGTCAAGCAGTATTTCTACCGTTATCCTGGGACTCGCTTGCAGTAGAAAGGGAATGCTCACACTGCCTCAGTGTCGGTAAGTCTGAGTTTATAGTGTTGCTCTTATTGGATAAAAATGACCATTGCAAACAATGTCTTGCAGGTCAGCGTCTCTCCAGCTCAGCACACTTTTTAAAATTTTCATTTCCTTCATCCTGTCCCAGAGCATGGACAAAGGAGCCACTGATCTGGTCACCAATACCAAAGGATTTTAATATTTCAGTAACTCCATCTATTTGTATCCTTAGTGAGGTGTCCTTCTTTTTCTTCCCTCTCCTTTTATTAACCTGCACCAAGTCTTTATCCATCCCCGCTCCTAATTCTGGTCTTCTGTGCTTGTCCTCCATGGGTTCCTTGGCAAAAGGGAAACATCGAGAAACTCCTCTAAATTAGGAAGAGAGCTTAGCACATTAGCTCTCATTCATTTGGAGCAATGCTGCTGCAGTGCTTTTAAGCATATCTGTCATCTGTGCTTCACTATTTCAGACATGACTATAACTGCATCTTAATCATGTTCTTGCAAGGACTACCCAGAGTTCCAGCACTCCAGATAACTTGGGGCAGATAAGGAAGTATCTGACAAAAACCTGCCAGTCAGTGGCAAAATCAACAACTCCTCCATCTAACTGTGATGCATTCATTGCATGACTGGTGCAACATGAAGGACAGTGGAAAGGGGAAGAAAAGATTCACTAAAAAGTTCCCTTCTTCGTTTTACCAACCTGTAAAATGGGACTATCCAGGTTCATAACAGAGGGCCAGGTGCCAGGAGGTGCAATATTTTGATGTCTTCCCCCTGCTTGGAATTCCAGATAAGAAGCAATAAAAAACATCCAATAGTAGGGCTATTTTTAAAGTTTGCAGGACATTTGCAAACATTATAATTCATAAAAGATTATATCTTTTGAGGTCTGAATTTAGCTCAACTTCCATTCCAGTATCAATGCACAGCTTATCTTATGTTGTCCATTTTTACCTGGTGCTACCCTTGGAATCTTTGCCTACCCTAGGCATACAGTTTTTGCAAAAGAATAAATAAATAAATAAACCCCTGCATTTAGTGGTCTCTGCTTCAAACCCTAGGGTGCTGGCAAGGCTAAAAATCTTACAACAGATTGTCCTGATTTCAGCTGGGATAAAGTTAATTTTCTTCACAGTAGCTGGTACAGTGCAGTGTTTTGTGTTTAGCATGAGAATAATGTTGATAACACACTGATGTTTTAGTTGTTGCTGAGCAGTGCTTACACTAAGTCAAGGGCTTTTCAGCTTTTCATACTGCCCTGACAGTGGAGGCTGGGAGTGCACAAGAAGCTGGGAGGGGACACAGCTGGGACAGCTTACCCAGAGTGATCAAAGGAATATTCCATACCATATGACGTCATGCTAAACAAAAAAACAATGGGGGGAATTGGCTGAGGGGGGACAGATTGCTTCTCGGGGACTGGCTGATAACTGGGTCAGTGTGTGGTGAGCAATTGCATTGTGCATCACTTGCTTTGTATATTCTTTTATCATTATTACTATTTTGCCTTCCTTTTCTGTCTTGTTAAACTGTCTTTATCTCAACCCATGAGTTTTCCTTTTTTTTTTTCCGGCTCTCCCCCATCCCACTGCAGGGGAGTGAGTGTGGCTGTATAGTGTTTAGCTGCCTTCCAGTTTAAAACACAACACAGATGGAAGGTAGTCACTGCTTTAAACAATGGTCTCAACCCTCTCTGAGCCATGTGTCACAGTGGTTAAAGATGTTATGAAACAATCATGGTACCTTAAGCCTTGATATGTCAGCATCTCACGTTTGCTGTAAGCTACACTGGAAATATTGTTCAATTGCATTTTGTTTTCCTTCTTATTCCTTCTGGTTTTGCCTATTCATTTATAATTTTAACGGATTAGAAAAAATGCAAAACTTCTTTACAGTGTTTTTGCTGGCTCTGAAAAGTTGATCTTCCAGGACTGGTGACTGATATATTGAATTTGGCCCTTACGGTAATTGTTTAAATGTTATAGCAGCTTTAACATGTCATCTGTTAAACTTATTGGTGATGCAGCTGTTCAACGTGCAGTGTGGGTAATATTTACATGATTTACTGGGTGACGTACAGTTTTTGATTCAATAGTAATGTATTTGATTCAATAGGTGATGCATCTAATTCAACCGGGAGTCCATCTAATTCAAAGGTGATGCATTTGATTCACTAGCTGATGTACCTGATTTAGAAGGTGATGGATCTAGTTCACTGAGAATGATTCCAATTCCCCCATGCAAGGTATTTACTTCAGTGTGTGATGAATGAGCTTTAATAATAATACATGTTTCTCCAATAGTGGATGTATTGGCTTCAATTTATATCCCAAGCTTCCCAAATCTGGAGTGGAGTGACACCTTGCAGCCACGATTCAGGTGAGGATCACAAGGAGTGTGAAACATTAGCCACTAAAATAATGGGACCAAATTATGTGATAAAAGCCATGCTTCCCAGATGAAATATTTTCACCAGATGTGATGTGGGGATACAAATGCCCTGTCACTGCTGTTATTGCTACCACAGTACATGACGAAAATCCCCAAATCCATTTACCTTTAGTGTCATTGCTGGGATTACATACTCAGTACTTATTTCCCCAGGGCTATGTGAGCTCTCAAATAGCAGCATCTGAACTAACAGCTCCACTCACCTCATTTTTGTGTGTGTTTTTATTTTGTCAGAGGTTGGCAAATATTTAGCCCTGGTGAAAATGGGGAGAAGGGTGTTGGTGAAGAGCAGTATCACATGGGGTAAGGAGTTTGGGGACTCGGGCCTGTACAACACACTGCAAGCCACCATTCTGCACTGGGATCATATCCTGGCGCAAACCTCTGGAAGCTTTAGCTTCACAAGTGTGGGTCCACTGTGTGTCTGCTGGCTATTGCCTACCCTAGAACCACTTCTGAATAGGTTAGTCTCATTGCCCTGACCACCTCTGGCTCCAGCTCCAAAATTAGTGGCAGGATCCTCTCTTCTTCAGATGATGGTTGAGATATTTTGGTCATGCAGGTTGACAAACCTGATCTCCTTCTACGACAGGGCGACCTGCTTATTGGATGAGGGAAAGGCTGTGGATGCTGTCTTCCTTGACTTTAGTAAGGCCTTTGACACTGTTTCCCACAGCATTCTCCTGGTGAAACTGGCTGCTCGTGGCTTGGATGGGCACACGCTTTGCTGGGTAAAAAACTGGCTGGATGGCCGGGCCCAAAGAGTTGTGGTGAATGGAGTTAAATCCAGTTGGCGGCTGGTCACGAGTGGTGTCCCCCAGGGCTCGGTTTTGGGGCCACTTCTGTTTAACATCTTTATTGATGATCTAGACGAGGGGGTCGAGTGCACCCTCAGTAAGTTTGCAGATGACACCAAGTTGGGTGGGAGTGTTGATCTGCTCGAGGGTAGGGAGGCTCTGCAGAGAGACCTGGACAGGCTGGAGCGATGGGCTAAGGCCAACTGGAGGAGTTTCAATAAGGCCAAATGCCGGGTGCTGCACTTGGGCCACAACAACCCCCAGCAGCGCTACAGGCTTGGGGAGGAGTGGCTGGAGAGCTGCCAGTCAGAGAGGGACCTGGGGGTGTTGATTGACAGCCGGTTGAACATGAGCCAGCAGTGTGCCCAGGTGGTCAAGAAGGCCAATGGCATCCTGGCTTGTATCAGCAATAGCGTGGCCAGCAGGGACAGGGAAGTGATCTTACCCCTGTACTCGGCACTGGTGAGGCCGCACCTCGATTCCTGTGTTCAGTTTTGGGCCCCTCACTACAAAAAGGACATTGAATTACTCGAGCGTGTCCAGAGAAGGGCAACGAAGCTGGTGAAGGGTCTGGAGCACATGTCGTACGAGGAGCGGCTGAGGGAACTGGGGTTGTTTAGTCTGGAGAAGAGGAGGCTGAGGGGAGACCTCATCGCCCTCTACAACTACCTGAAAGTTGCAGAGAGCTGGGGATGAGTCTCTTTAACTAAGTAACAAGTGATAGGACAAGAGGGAATGGCCTCAAGTTGCGCCAGGGAAGGTTTAGACTAGATATTAGGAAGTATTTCTTTCCAGAAGGTGTTGTTAGGTGTTGGAATGGGCTTCCCAGGGCAGTGGTGGAGTCCCCATCCCTGGAGGTGTTTGAGAGTCGGGTTGACATAGCACTGAGGGATATGGTGTAGCTGAGAACAGTCAGTGTTAAGTTAATGGTTGGACTAGATGACCTTCAAGGTCTTTTCCACCTTGATGAGAAAAAAAAAAAAATTTCAGCCACAAATATGGTAGGAACATTTGCTTGCACACCTGCAGAAAATGGTTTTGTTGGACTTGTATCTCTTATCTGTGCAGTGGCCAGCTCCAGAGTTGTGGATATTGTTTACCACTTGTACTACATAGTGCATAGGGAGGGAGGCCCATTTCAGAATGTCTGGGCTAAGTCATAAAAGAAGATAGCCTACAAGCTTGTGTGCATATTTGGTTGATGGGTACCCATGCACAGCTACAAAGCTGAAACAGTTTTTCAGTGGGATCTCAGAGCCCCAGAAACCACTTCACTGCCCAAAGCAGCCCTCTTCTTTTCCCCAACCCAACTTTGTGGTTGCTGCTTCCTGATAGCCTTTTCCGTACCTGTATCCTCAGTGAAGAATTACTCTTCCTGGATGGCAGAAGCAGCAGCTGCAGCCTATCCAATACGTTTGCCTCCATTTTGTGCTCCACTTGGAAGGGTTCCTAGGGCAAATGCTTCACTTGTGTCCTTGTTACTGCTCTTTGAGGCATATTCATTTTCTTGTGTGGGTGCAAGTTTTCTTCTTGGCTGATAGGTCTGACTTTTAGACTATTAGGCAAATAGCTGACAAGGGATGTGTGTAGTGTTGCTATACAAGCCAGAATCTCCAAATCCTAAAAACAATGTGCTAAATACTAAAATAGGTATCTAATCTTAAAATAAATAAGTAAATTGAAATTCTTTATTTTTATCGACACACTTTATTGCTCCAGGCTGTGTCTAGAGATGTACTGAAGTTGTTGCAGGAGTCTTAAGTAGTCAGCTTTTTTCTATCCACTGAGTTTTCAGGGTTGAGATTCGTGCACCTCCATTTGGTATCATATGTTCAGACAGAATACATTAACACATTAGTGTATGATCTGGGGAAATAGGGCTGGTTTTCCACCTTTCATTCCTCTCTACATATTTCTTTTCTTGCTTTCCTCCCTTCTCTCTAGTCATGGGAGTGACTGAAATCTGTCTTTTGCATTATGAGATACGCAGTGACATCCACCTGCTTCTCCTTAATGCCCAATCAGTAAAATATGCATCCTGTGCTCAGAGAGTAAGTGTATTAACAACCCTTTACTGTTTTAATGAAGAAAATGAGGACAAATAATAAGTCTGGAAAATGAAATGGTTTATAGTGATGGTGTCAGCTCTTACCTAGCGTTCAAACTTTGGATACTACTTTCAAGGACTACAGATCTGCAAAGACAAACACTGCTGCAGTAAGTAAGAGCTTGAACATTCTTCAACTTTTTAATGGTTCCACTTGAAACAACGTACATTGCCAGCCCCTGTTGAATGTAACAGTTGGCAAGTTGAGCAGGCTTTACTTAGTAGTGATGAGAAAGCAAGCAAAATTCAGTCTGAAGTGCCTGGAATTTTTGGAATTACCTGGATCTTTTGGAGAATCTAGAAGACCAAGAAGGCAAGTATCTGCATGTTACAGGCACAGATATATCTGTATAGGCAGGACAAACCCCACCATTCACTTTTCATGTACCTGCTCTCACCTCTGCTAGTGTCCTCTCCTGTCCAGAAGGACATCCATATTTCAGCTTTGGGTGTCGTGGAAGTCTCCATTAAAATGAAAGGAAAACAAGCAAAAGTTCTTGCGTTGAAATTTTCTCCAAGTTTTTTTTAGTTTGTTTTGTTTTGTTTTGTTTAATCAAAGCATTTAGCAAGTAACTGTGAGGCCAAAATAGGCTACATTATAAGGAACATCCTGCCTGTCTGCTCCTGCACAGACTTCAAGTGTTCGGGTGGGCCCCAAGGCACGGGCTTCTGCAGTTAATGCCATTTTATTTACAGGTGAATGCGTTTCCAAACACTCCTCTGCTTTTTTTGGTAACAGTTGAGAATTAGGGAAGAAGGGGGAGAAAAGGTACATTGCCTCAGGGCCAGGAGTGACGAGATATACAGCTAATTGTTTTGGCTACTTTTTAAAAACTTCTCTCAGGGGCTGAAAAGCTGATCCCACCAGCGGGCAGATAAGCAAATGAATTTGTCTCAGGCTTGATCTGTGCCTCCCAGACCTCCAAGAGTCTTTGCATGTTACAGGGTTTGGAAACTGTAAACGATGCATTCTCTCCTCTCGGCACAGAAGTGCCATAGGCACTGTCATTAGTTGAACACTGCCATTTTTACAATTACAAACCCTGCCATGTTGCACAGAGGAACTGCAGCTGCTGCTTCTTGGGGTACTGAGTAAAGCACACGCCTGTGATGGCCCCCAGAGACCCATGCACAGCACAGCTTATTGAAACAGATGGGGTGAGGGAAGGATGCTTCATCGACAAAGCACATTTGTCTAAATACAAGAAGAATGAAAACACAGCACTTATCACTGGTGCTTAATCTTAAATCCAGTGAAGTTTGGAATGGGGGAGATGAATGCTGTGCTTGCCATGGTGTAATACACGAACACATAAAGTACCCTTCTTCATTCCTCCTTGATTTTTGAGCACATTTGCCACTTAATAAGCCCACAGAAAGCAGCCAGACTGTCCCTATGAGCAAGGTAAGAAATAAAGCAGAGCATTTAAATGACTGTGAGCTCATTCTATCTATGCCCTTTGCCACCATGTAGTGGAAGCACAGTGCAGAGCCCTAACAATGTGCAGATGTGCCCTTGGAGCTTCTTATTTTTGAAACATGGAACAGACTACCATTATCTTGAATGTTTCTGGGTCTTTCACTTAAGACTATCAAAACATTCACAAACATTAGAGGATCAGTTCTGTGAGGTGTGGAGATAGTTATTATCCCTGTATGTAAGTGGGGAAACTGAGGACAAATTGCATGGTGGTTGTAATAGGAGCCAGAAGTAGAACCTGGAACTAAATTCTGGTCTCCCACACTTATTTGGGTCTTCAGCATCTATTATTCTGCCATGAAGTGAGAGTAACTCTGTGAGGTATTCCCTGAGATCGATAAGGAGTAGCAGGTAACCCTTTCCTCTCCTTAGTGGTACATTCTGATTTGGGAACAAAGAACCTTTTGCCTCACGGAAACTCTCCCTCTCACACACTTTTCTGTAAGGCAAGGGGGAATTTTCAACATCTTTGACACAAGAAGATGCTTCATGGACAGTATTATTTTGGGGCAGGTTTTTATCAAAGCTCCTTCTTCTCTGGGTTTGGCTAAGGCTTATTGCTCTGTTAGTGCTGTTACAGCCTGGTGCTGGACTGTAACAGGCAGGGAGATGGAGTCTAAATCAACCTGAAGCAACATGTTAGAGCATGATCCTAAATTAAAGAGTAAGAAAAGTACTGTTTTCCTAGATTGCCTTTTTACTTTCTCAGGTCCCATGCCTGACAACATAAACCTCCACAACTGCTCTGAGATTTATCATTACTGGGGCTTCTTGGGAATTCTGTGCTTTCACTATGTGAGTGAGAGGATCAGAATTTCTTGGGACACAGACTCAGTCTGGTCACAGTGGCCAGGACTTAGAGCAGATATAAATCAGAACAGTATGAAATATCTCTCAAGTAAGAGGAGACTAGATGGATGACTTAATCCACAAGAACTGTAGGATTTTGTGGCAGGTGTCTTTCCTTGCAGCTATCCTTACTTTCCTGGGGAGGGGGAGTAAGGATATCAATGCTTAAATGGAATTGTTAGCATGTTAGATTTAAGACATATCCCTATCAGGTACAACAACTGTGCAGCAATAGGCCAAATTGTATTATCTCTGGCATACAAATAGCCATTGTCCCAGTTACATAGATTATAGTCATATGTGAACTGAACACATTTTCACTGTTCTGCTCATAACGTTTCCATACAAACCGTCATCTTCTTTAAACTTGTTAAGCAATTTGAATGGCAAAATAGCATATTTTCAGTAGGAAAATTATCAACAATGGTCTGGGTCTCAGGATAGCAAAGGGACCATAAAACTAGCTCAACAAGCCAGCTGAGAATTTCCCTGGAGAATTTTCCCAGCTCTTGGCATAGGGGACATCTCAGGAATATGGCCAGGGGGCAGGGAGAAAAGGGGTGTGCACTGTGGCATAATCCTTGGGGGCTATTGTTTGTTAAAGCAGCCCCAAGATTGCTCTTAATTGTGTTGTGGGCTGAACTGGCTCCTAACCAGCTGCTGGGGTGTGAGAACTACCAATATGGCAGAGGCACCTTTCTTTCCTCTGCTTCCCAGCTGCAGAAAGCACAGTTTGGCCAGGGTGCACAAGTGAGCCTCCTGGCTTATTCTTGCAGCTAAACTTCTCTGCTGTGACATGTCACTGGATTCTAGCTCAGCCCTGGGACAACTATCAACAAAACAAGCTGGGTATTTTGCTTATTTCCATAATCTACACCTCTCAAAAAGTGAGCACACACAAAAAATAAAAAAAAAAATCCGCTGTGGGTGCGTGCCCACATGTGCACTTTCTGGAGCAAAATTGAAATGGACAGTAGGAGAAATAAGACAGCAAAATATTCTATAATTGAGATACATATTCTAGGGAGGTGTTAATTAATCATGAAGAAGAAACAAGTTATTTTACCACACACAAAGACAGAAATCATACCAGACCCAGTGTTTTCCCCATTCTTCTCCCTGCTAGTATTTCATGCCTCTTCCTTTCCTACTTTTTGGAGGGCTACTCATGATACCAATTTTGAGAAATTTATTTTTTCACAGGTTCTACATTTTGCCTGGTTCCTGTTAAGTGAATAAATCTAGACCAACACTAAGTTTTTGTATATATCTTTAAGATATTTAAAGAAATGTCATCTCCCTAATAGCAAGTCCACTCCCCATGCTTTTACCTTTGTGGAACATGTACTTTAAAAACAATTCCACCTAGCAGAGAGCCTCCCAGTGTGTTTTGCAGCATAGGCAGATCCCTGTCAGCTAGGACTTCAACCATGGCCTTATGAATGTCACAGTCAGAAAATCCACTTGTTACTGTATGACTGTCCACACAACTCATCAATCAAAAAAGAGTGATTGCCCAGTTTTCTAAGCGCCTCTCTGTCCTGTATCAGTTGCCATTTTGCCATGAAAAATCATCTGTAGTAGCAGTTACACCTTAGCTCAAGCAAGAGTTGGAGACAACAAACTTTGACATAAGCAAACTTTGTGTACCAGACGCTGTATGTAGACAGCACTGAGCACACTAGTCTGAAAATGACAGTCGTGGGCGAATATGACAAAGAACCACGTTAGATAGCCAGCACTCCAAAACACCCAATTTAACACAGATTTGTGTTGAATGATAATACATTCTGCGCTTTATTTTGGGTTGCTTTTTCTACAGGTTTTACTGAAAAAGACTTCATTCACTATGAGGAAAATAAGAAAAATACACAGGGACTGTTTTTATCTGCTAAATTGTTCTGACCACTTCAGGCAATCGTGCTGAGGTTTGTCTTACTGCAAGTGCCCCATAAACTCCCACCTACCTCCACTTCATACCCTCCACCCAGCAGAAGCCCTGCTGCTTATGCTACACCCTAACACAGAGCTGGAGAAGGATTATGAAACAGGGAAACTATCCAGGAACAAAATTGCATTTTTTTTTTTTTCCGTCTTCCAGAGGTAAATAAAAAGTCAAGCCCATCTGACAATGGGAAATTGGATTCAAAGCAAAAATAGAACCCCACATTTTGTCAGATATCCAATTTTTTTTTTTCTGGTGAGAGGTTTTCATAAGAGCTATAACCCCTGTTGGTGGGGTTACATCACCATTTGATCTAAACCCCCACAGTACGACTACATCTGCTGCTAAGCTGTGTTGTAAATGTCTTTAATTTTTATATTTCATCTGAAGGGAGTTGTTAAAGTGGGTTTACAGGGTGATGGCTCTTTGAATAAAAGACATCAGGACTGAAGCAAAGCTCTGCATGACACTTAATTTTCACTCTAATAAGCCCTCCTAAAACATTACAAGATTTTGTTTTTCCCTGAACTTGCTTTCCCTTCCTGCATGATTATTCTTCATATATTTTTCCTCTCTCCTTTTTTTTAAGGACACATTTGAGGAGAATGGTTTTATTTTTGCCCAGATGACACCACTTCTCCTTTCACCCTAAGCCAGATGTGCTCCTCTCTCTGAGCAAAAGAAATCTCTCTGAAGTCTTTTTTCAAAGCCATTGCGTTTATTTAGGCACTTCCCCCCCCCCCCCCCAAAAAAAAAAAAAAAAAAAACCACCAACCCTGTTCTTCTGGGCTCTCTGGGGCCTTTAGTTTGACTTTTGTCTGTGAGGGTGGGAAGGGATCCTCCAATATGTTTGTGTTCAAATTTTAAGGTCCCTTTGGATGTGTTCTCCAATATATGAAAAAGTTCTGTGCTGGCTGAGCATAAATAAGTGTGGGACCCTTCTTGATCACCTGGAGGGGTCAATGTAGAGCAAACATGTAGTATTATCTTTCCCAGTCCCAAGTGCTTTTATTGACTCATTTTGCCCTGAATAACAGACAAAGAAAATGTGGAGTCCAGGCTTTTGGCATGGCAACTCAGATCTGAGACTATTTCCACATAGCCATCAAACCTGCCTGGTTTTTTTTTTGTTTGAGGGTCTTGTTTTCATTCTGGAGAACAAAACAAATGATTATGGATTGTGGACCTTAGTCATCCAGCAGAAAAATGCAAGAAAAGAAAAATCTGCCTCATTAAAGAAAAGGAACGAATAATGTCAATATTTACAGTGCAACAAACAGAACATAAAAAACCAAGAGGTCCATCTGCACTATGATACTCATCTGCAGAACAATGTTGTCAAAATGCAGGGAGATTCTGCAGTTAGAACGAAGGGAATTACATGTTTGCATCCCTTTGGAGATGTGGGTTTGAAAAGATTTCAAGTATGTAAGAACAGCATGGGCCTTGTTCACTAGGCAGGCCTGAACCCAGAATTCAGTGTTGTAATTCAACCTGGGGCTTCTGGATTATGGGATACATAGAAATTACCAGATAGATGAGATGAGAAATATTTTTCTCTCTTTTAAACCAAGAAACAGTAATGAGGTTCCTAAAGGAATACTATTATTATTATTGCAACAGTAAGTTATTGAAACAAAGCGCTCAAAAGTCAGTAAATTTCATAAACAGATTTTTCCCGCAAGATTTATACAATCATATTGTGTATTTATTTTTGATTCGCAATTTCATTGTGAAACATACATTTTAATGGATTATATTTGTCATTAGTGCACACCACAAATACAATAGTAATAATCAGATTCATAGCTAGCACTCATGCAGAGCTGTAAATAATCACAATTCTCTACAAACATACTTGTCTCATGCTCAGAGTTCAAGTGGTAATTCCTGAATAAAGAATAGTGGAGATCAGAGTTGTGTAACACTCAGAACCATCTGTACTCCTGGGGCTGTAGAGTGCAGACAAACGCCTGACTCCCTACTCCAAAGTACTTCTTGCCTGGACTATTTTCCTATGCCAGTATATTCATGCTTTCATTAAATCAGCAAGAATAGCTGAAGCCCAGTGAATGCACCAGTTCCCTAAAAATGCAGGGGCTTATTGCTCATTTCTCAGCAAATGGAGTCTGTAGAGATACAATATTAATTTGGTTTCCAGCATAGATGTAATCTACTTAGATTCGAGCTATTCTCTTTCATGCTGTCCTGTTAATATATTTGGATATACACCCTTCCCCTGCTTCAGAAAACTTCTGAAAACCCACCTTTCTGTGAGGCATGCCAGGTGCTGGACTACTCCCCGCTCTGTGGGTGTTCTTCCTCAAATTATTTTGTTTGTGTTGAGTTGTGCCTTCAGGGCCTTATCTTGCATTCCTTGCACACCCAACGTTCACTGAAGTTGATGGAGATACAAAAGGCAGGCCTTTAGCTTGTACTGGGATCTACTGAGATTTCTCCTAATTCTGCCTCCAGTGTGGGCTCCACTGTCCTAAACCCTGAGAACTGGGGACTTAGTCAATCTTTTCTGTGTGAGTTGCAGCCTCTCTTCCTGACTTCAGCATCCTCTCTCTCCTCTTTTTTTTTTTTTTTTTTTTTTTTTTTTTTTTTTTTGGAGTGGCATCTGTGTAAGTACAATGTTGCATATACTGCTGTCTCTGCTTCCTGAGTTCAGCGGGCACTAATGCTTTGTTTCTCAAACCACTCAGATGCTGCCATCCAAGACACTCACTGAAAAACTCTCATTCCTTCCACTTTCCACCCTCTGAAAAAAGTCACTGCTTCAATGTTTGTGTATGTGTATTATATTTTAGTCTTAGTGATTCTTTCATATCTATCCTTATTAAAAACAGACTTAGCAAAGTTAATTAGGGGTAATTTGCATTCAAGCTATTCATTATTTACTTATCTTTGAACTGCAAACTGTAGGAATGCCATTTGTTCATTAAAATTCCCAGTCTTTGCCCACTTTCCCTTTGATAGCATAGTGGTTAAAGAAAGTTGTGCTTAGCTGCTGACTAACCATTCTCTGCACACTGCAGAGATGGCTGCAGGCCATTATTTCAGCATTAAAAAGTAGTTAATATTGAATGCCATGAAGTTAAATTTGTGTTCATTTACTTATTATGTTGGAAATCAGTTGTTCATTCTGAACAAATTTCCCAGCACAACTCTCAGCTAAGGACTCAAAAAACATGCGGTAGCAATATTGAGAAGATGAGGACGTTTGAGATGGGGTAAAAAAGAGGAATTAAACAGATCTCTGAAAAGACACTGCTGTGACACCTTCCCCTGGATAAGGCTTCTTTATTTATTACAGTCACCACCCTTGTTAGTTCCTTTTAATAGGAACATTGAAAAAATATCTGCTTTTTATTGTTAACCGCTAATCTCTGAACAATTACACATCTGTTAATTCCTCAGAAGCTCTTTCTGTGTGCTGCTTACAGATATTGTAAGTTAAAAAGAGATACAATGGCAATTGTCTTGCCAACAGGGAAGAAGATGGACCCATTTCTTAGTTACTCAACAGAGATTGTCTCTCAAATAACTCTTTGGTAACTTGGCTGTGCCTGTCTAGGGTGCAGGAATAATACCTCCACAGCAAGAACCACATAGGCAAGATGAGAAACTGTCTAGAAAAGTAACCTCAGGAGAGGGCTGCAAGGCTGGCCAGATCATGGTGTGATGTGTGGACTGGGGCAACTCATCCAGAACAAGTATGGACAGTTAGTGCCTACTCAGGGATTGCTATTTGACAATGACTTTGATTTTCCTCTTCCAGTGCAACCTAAAACGATGACATCTTCTAACACTCCCTCCCCCTTCTCTCCATCTCTTGAACTAATGAGCAAATAAGGAAAGAAAATTAAAGAATAAAAAATGTAAGCAGTGATAGGGTGAGATCAATAAACTGTGGATTGCTAGCACTGAGTGAGCCTGAGTAATCTTCTGCATATTGCATGTTGAGTTAACTTGCAAGAGAAATATGTTCCCTCTTATTGTCCTGTGTCTCATTGTGGAAAAGGAAGCAGGGACTGCAAATTAAAATGCCCTTGATTTAGGTTCTGAAGGGAGTGCCCAGGAGTTCTTCCTCTATTGCCACATGCTAGAAATTGAAACATCTGCACCATTATAATATAACAAGAGTATTTTATTATTGCTTTCAACCTGTGACTTCTTTCGTCCTGTTCCCTCCCTCCCTGCCCTCAACAAAAATTCCCCTAAAGATGCTCTTGTGGATAGCATTAGCAAAAGATGCTACTCTACACCGGCACAGGATTCTGTTTCAGACTCACTGCTACAGGGCAGAAGGTGAAGGGTACATGAATAGTAACCCATGTGTTACTATACAACATGCTGGTGTAAGAGTGCTGATTTCCTGAGCTGAAACATACTACACTGAGGATTATTCACTGGGTACATATGGGGCTAAAAGGAGCTCAGCCAGAAGTGGACAACTAATGACAGTGAACTATGTTTATAGACACATTTACATCACATGAGCTTTGCACAAATAATGAGAAGTCTCTGAGTCACCAGTCCAGGGAATGTACTGCTTTTAAGGACAGTTCAATTTCTTCAACCGCCAAAGATTTTACTTAGGCTAATGCTGGTGAGCAGCAATTTCCCCAAATCACAGAACAAAGGAGGAAGGGCGGAGGTCTCTTCAGTCCCAAAAGAACCTATAAGAAAAGTTAGAGCAAGAGTGAAAAAAAAAGCTTGATAGGTTATTAATTTTACATGCAGGCAGTCAATTCATGTGGAGTATGACTACCATGGTGACAATGGAACTAAACTTGGGATGCATTAGACTCACGGGTCAAAGAAAATAAGGAAGTCTAAGCAACAGAAGAAATCTCACAGTAATGGAATATTTAGTATCTATATGCAGTTGTAGTTCTCACTCTACTACCAGCCAGCTTCTACAGAACTAGAAATGCTGTCCTCTTCTTCTGAAGTCCAGGTATGACAGAGCAGAAAGAGGAATACTACAGACTTCGGTGTAATTACTCAGATGGGAACCTGTGTTCACACCTCCCTTGTTAGGATCTGCCAAACCAAATTAGTAAATTGGATTTTCCCACATACAGCTGATGGAATTGTATACTGCACACTGTATTACATGGTGCTGATAGTCACTTGTGAAATATGCTGTATTTTTTTCCTGCTTTCTGAAAGGAGAGGAGAAACTTATGCTTAAAGAAAGGAAGCTAATTCAATCTTTATATGTAAGACCATTTTCTCACTGAACGGTGTCTACTTACTCTTTACTTCTAAGCTCTCTCATGTCAAAAATCACCAGTTTGTCACAAAGGCAAACTGTAAAGGGCAGCTGAAGAAATTAAAGAATCTGTGTGCTGGATTTACTTAGGTTTGCATGTGAATAGGCTACTTTTTAATCTCTTGAGCTTCCAAGGGAAATACTCTGGAGGGTCAAAAGAGAATAATTTAATTACCTCAGAGATTCACAAGAAATTAGGCTTCAATGATGCCTAGGATTGGTTAAATTAATAGGGAATATGCTTCAGTCAGAATGTTTGACAGTTATATAGTGAAATTTTGGCACCAGTGCATTTCCGTTGGCTTCGGTAGGGTCAAGATTTAGCTCATGTTAGCTGTAAACCCAAGATGATTACTGAATGGGCTGATTCAAGCTACTGTTAGTCACCTACAAGAGAACAGCACACTGCTTCCAAAATTATCTTTCTGGATGCTACAGACTTGATTTTTCTGAGGTCAGTTCCACCTGCCAACATTTGTGTGGCTACAGCCCTAAAACAGTCAAATGGAAGCAATGAAAAATGCTAAATATAGTAGTATTTGAGTGAGGTTTTTTGGTTTGGTTTGATTTGTTTTTTTCAATTTTTAAAAGGTTTAAAAACAATTTTTAGTATCTTGGGAACTGTGGTGTTCAAAGGGAAGGCCATGGTAATACACAAAAAGAAAGGCCATGTAAGTATAAGAAAGAGTAAAATTCTGATCTCTAAGCACAGAACCAACCCAGTGCTATGAAATGAGTTTTCTCTGGATTTACACCAACATAATGCGGCCTAGAGTGTAACCATTTGTTTTATCATAAGCCTAAAACCAGATCACTTTCCTTTGACACCTCATTTTGGCTTCAACTGCACATGCGATGCACCCACACAAATGCACTCACATTCTCTTCAATAGCCTTTCAGTCATGCCACAGAGCTGTATGGTATCTCCTGGATAAGCTGTGTTAAATTAAAATTAAACATCACCAAGCTTTGTGCTCAGCCTCCCTCTGTGAATGCCCTGCTTCAGGTGTGCAGGGGGTTAATATCACAAATGTTCCACAGGAGGTTAGTGGGATTCAGTTTCAGCTAACATTTATTTTGCCAGCTCCTGTTCACTTTCATCTCTGCTTATGAACACTATTACCTTGTTTGTAATACTATATATAGCTCACTGCAGCTGCGCTCTGCAAAATTCATCCATTTTTTTGAACTTTGCAAAAAAATTCTGCAAGTCTTTTGTCACATTTCTGAGCCCTGTGAATTCACCCACATTCCTAGACTCGTCTCTCATACAAATTGTAAGCAGGCATGCATTTGCAAAGCTTGCACTGAGAATGGACTATCATGTTTCTAATGTAACCTCACACCCAATGCGGTTTTGTCCTTTCACTCAAGACTAATTGTGGGCTGTTGTTTTTAAGAAAGGACTAAGTTACTTCAGCTCCTTTGCTTTCTGTCTGTTCCTATTGTTAAATTCCTGTTACAGGCATTACCTTTGGCACATGTATGACATGTGCAGTACATCAGCATACTGTGCCTGAACTCTTCTGTCACTTGCTCAGTAGATTGCCAGTAATAATATAAGTCTTACATAGCACTTTTCCTATCTTGCAAACATACAGCTTCCTGTCCTGGAATCAGCAGTGCTAATCATTGACGGACACTAGAAGGGCTATTAGTGTATTTGACATTTTCTTTCACAAACTTATAGGAGCACAGTAAGTGGCATGCTCTTCTATAGACATGATGTAACCCCAGTAATATTTGTACTTTAAAATCCAGTCAGCCTAAAGAAGGAAATGGGTCTTTTAAAATGACCTGTACAGTATAGGTGCCTTCAAAATTCGATGGAAGACTGTAAAAAGGCACGACTAGACTTGAATTTACATTAAAATTTCCAGCAAAATATCTTGTCAAATGTTTTCTGTGGTCTATGGCCTATGGCTTTATTCTAAAAAGGCACGCAGAGCCAACTCTTGCTTGTAAGTTCTTAATGTTTACCTATCTTGCTATTACTATGGTACAACTTACAATGGAGCTATTATTCCAGAAACTGAATGATGTGATACAGTAATTGACTTCCTTACTAGTTTCCCACTCTTCTTCCTCTTCAAGAATCAGAAGTCACTGAATGGCTAGGTCATATCTCTATTCTGCTTTTCTCATTTTGAGACAGAAAAAGGCAGACTAACTTTCAAAGCCTCTACCCTAGTCTTTCAAGAAGGCAGAGCATAAAAGAAATAATAGAAAAGGAAACAAAAAAGAAATGAAATGGAAATTTAAGTAGTTTAGACCTTGTGCTCAGCAGCCCACAAGATCAAACTCACTCCTCTCCACGCAGCAGCTGGTATCAATGCTCTTGCATTGTTCAAACAAGTTCCAGCATTTAGTGAGCTGGGATGCTGACTTCTACCTCATGTCTGTAGAGGCTGCCTCTCTGGTTGTGACTGAAGTGTGCCTTCCAGAATCGGCTTTGCATTACTTTGACAAAGCCAGACAGCACCTGTCCTTGAGGCTTAACAAAAGGTATTAAAGGGAAGGAGAGAGTAATCTCTCTCAGGCCTCTGCTGCTATCACTCTCTCTTTATATTTCATTTAGAGCAAAACATGAACAAAGAAAGAGTGTTAGACATGCACACTGTAATGAAAATCCATGACTCGACCGTGCATTCATAATTATTTTATAAATAAATGGCTTCTGGAGAGCCACATCTGTCTCTTCCCACAGAGTGTATGTCTTTCATTAATGTATTACAGGCCGAATGAAGCCTGAGTGCTTTGCTTGCATCTTCCTCTTCCTCTCCATCATTGTCTATGGATAGGTTTTTGTGGTTTGGAGAGAGCTGCAAGCCCCACACGTCTCTGCAGGACTGATGGCTTGTCAATAACATTAGCCAGCATTATGGGCCGCATCGGTGTAGAACAGAATCAATATGGCCAAGTAAAAAGTCTAATCAGTTGACATGACCATCTTCAGCAGGGCTTACGTTACAAGAAATGAGTTTTTTTAAGGAATCAGCATCAGCACTGCTTATTCACCCCACACCAAGAAGCCTTGATGAAGATTTATTGCTTCTTGTTTTGTTAGCAGAGCAGGGTAAGCTGGTAAAAATGAAATAATCATTCAGGTTAAAAGAATAATAAAGACCAGACTCTTCAAACACTGCCCACATTTTCCTAAGAAGATGAAAAGAGCCACTATAGGGCACTCCACAGTGTGGAAGGGAAGCCATCCGCACTAGGAGATAAGAATAGTTTAGGGACCTGACTGAATACAGGGATTCATTCCCTTTGTCTGTCCAGGTTGCATTCTGTTTTCTCACCCTCTCATTTTTTCACTGAAGGGACAGATTCAGCTCTCACTTCTACTTCTGCAAATTGAAGTCACTTGGCTGAAAATAGGATTGTTCCAGATTTTTATCAGTGTAAGTGAAAGCAGACTTTGGCAGTCATGCCTATGGCAATGTACACATCTTAAAACAAGTTTCTCACTGATGCATAGCTTTATCTATGTGGTAATTACAGAGCTGTTCTACAATCATCTCCCTTTCTCTTTCTCCTCACCCTCTGCATGCAGATCCACCCACAACACAAGAGCAACAGGGGTGCTGCTATCAGATATTCCACTTTTATGAACTCTGCTGATCATCTGTTCTCATTTGTCCAGTCATCTCAGGGAAACCCTGTTCAATCATGTGAGGGTAAAGCGTTAGTGAAATCGTTAGTGCAGCATGGGCAGGCTAGTAGGCCCATGCCTCAGACATTTTTTTGCAGGCAACATACCGCCTACATCAGAGATACTTCAGCAGTGTTATTTCCTAAACAGGTAAAAGTAAGTAATTGCATTTTGGAGGCAAGAAGCTTGTTTGTGAATGGGAAAATGGACATGTTAACTACTCCCACCCACCTTTGTTAGAATGAAATAGCTGTGAAATTCTCATTAAAAAAAAAATAAAAAATCTTGAAACAACTTAAGTGCTTATTCAAATTAACAACTGAATCAGAGGAAATTAAAGGACCTGATCCCACAGGGGTCTTCACAGACTAGACATGAGGAGAGGAACACATTTGATTCAGGAACAAGTTTGATTCAGGCTTTTCTAACATTGCCAGGAAAGACTCAATGCTTGCAGATCAGTCTGTGGTGCTTACACACAGAAGAGTGCCAAAACTGGTGATCTCCTCCTGGGCAGTGGTAGACCTTCACTCTCAGCACAGGATTACCAGGTCACTCAATACAGTCACAGGCAGTGGGCAGTCACCCTGTCAAATTTAATCTCATTTTCTCCCTCTTAGGCACATACAAAGACATACACACTCTCTGTAGATTGCATCATGAGGGAGGAATTGTTCTGGGTTTTTAATATTAGAATACTAACTATGGGCTTCAGTCAAAATGAAGGCCTACAGCAGTGCGCACAGACAAGACAAGTTCTTCATCCCCAGGAGCCAGTGTCAAGTGCACATCAATACTGAACATGTTCCTTAGTGGCAGAGTTCACCTCCAAGTTTCCAGTAACATTGACTATCAAAAATGAGGCTCAACAAAAAAAAAAGTATGTGGGAAAATCGTTCAGCATCTGTGTGTTTTGTGATTGTCTTTTTGTTGCTGCATGAAGCAAGGGTTTTTTTAACCAATCTAGATTCTGAACACAAAGTTGGTTTGGGTTTTTTTAATGGGAATCCTGCTGCAGAATATTAATAGTGTAACATTAATTTAAATTGTTTATTAAAGTAAAAAAAAAAAGAGTCAATTTCTATTAAGATTCTGCCATTTATAGTGATTCAAGGGAATATTCTACTCTCAGAGCCCCAGGATCTTGGTATGTAACATCCTCATTTGTGTTAACGGATACTTTACCCCTTTGAATTCATGAGGACTGAAAAGTTTCACCAGGCACACAGGCTCTGTATAAATAAGCAGCACACAGCAAACATATTCTTTTAAAAGGATTATCACTTTGACAGCTATTCAGTTGGGGTGGCTTTTTCTGTCCCCTGGAATTCCCAGCTTGCCCTCTTAACTACACAGAAGGTAAATCTGTATAATACTTCACAGCTGCCTTTACTGGGACCTGACACTGAGCCTACTGGATGTGCTTTCCTGGTACAAAGCACCTCATCAAGTCTCCTGCTCTGGATGCAGTGAATGCAGCTGATGAGCTGTCTTATTAAAAGTTATGAGGAAAGGATGTTCACTCCATTACTTTCTGAACTACTGGATATGCACGGTGAAGCTGCTGAGCTGGTCAGTCCCTCAGAGCTCCCTCCCTCACACACAAGCTGCACGCTAATGTTTAATAACACATTGTTCCCATGGTGGTCACTATCAATTTTTTTTTTTTTTTTTTATGGCATCTTTTGCTCTGTCAGTGTTACCATGATGTTTACTCATCACTGCAGAGCAAACTTGAGCCTTGCTGTCCTGCTGGCACCAAGCACACCAGCAAAGCTCCTAGGAGTTTTAAGCTGGGGCTCTGCCAGCCCTCTTCCTGTAGTGTTGGGAACAGGGCCAGGAGCAAGACCTCCCTGCACCCTGTCTGGTTCAAAAGGAAAGGGCAGAGCAGCAGCATGTTTGTTGGGGAGCCCACCAAGCCCTGGGAGCCAGAGGGAGGCTCAAGCTCAAGGGGATGAGCACAGGAGGGCTGGCGTGACACAGATGGTCAAGGAGACCAGAGGCAGGTGTAATCCAAGGAGAGCTGAGGTGTTGGAATCCTGTGTCTCTCCATGCTGCACATCCCCTGCCCACGTTCCTGCTGAGGGTGAGCTCAGGGAAAGGGGAACAGAGGCAGAGCTGTGACCAAGAGCAGCTGAGAGAGAGAGACATCTGGGCCAGAGGCAGAGCCAAGGCAGGGTTAAGCTGCTGTAGCAGGGCTGGGTTGAGAAAAGCAGTGTTGTTTTTAAAGAAGAGCATACAACGGTTGCTTCAGTCATGGTTCAGCAGGGCCAGCTTCAGCAATGCCATGCATGGAGCTTGTACCCATTACCTTCCCATCAGTAAAAGAATAAGCTATTTTCTCAAGTAGTTCAGGTAAAAGCTGCAAATAAATTTCTTTTTCTCTACCACCTCACTGAAGCAAAAGACATTTTGCAAGCAGCCTGCTTTGGAAAACTGCTGGCACTTGGACTGGAAGAACACAATTAAAAGATGCAGTAAAAATTGACAAATCTTGGTACGGGGAGCTGAAAATACATTACAATCCCAATCGAACTATAAATAAAAAAACCTGAATTAAATAAATCTTGCACAATTATGGATTAAAATATGTTTGGCTTTAATGACTTAGCATACAGGCCTTGACCTGAAACGGTTGCCGAGACCAGGCGGTTTGCTCAGGGATGTAATAATAAACAAGTTGCCTGGTGCTGCAATACCCTATAGCGATAATGAGGGAAAGGGGACCATCATTTTGCTGGTTTTCTTCCTTCATTGGTCCTGCTCTCTGGGCAAAACTCTAGCCATATAGCTTCAGTAACAGCAAGCGATGTCAATAATGGACTCAATAATGAGTGGAAAAGAAACCCAAACCAATAACAACAAAACCTCTGGGGGAGCATTAGCAGCAATTGCTGTCATACAATGTTGGGAAACTGCCTGTCATACCTGATGGTAGCCTATCATCCACAGGCTGCAGCAGGATGATGGGCTTGGTGAGCTGCAAAGTGGCAAACCCTGAAAGGGTCAGGCTTGGTGGACTGCAATGTGCTCCTCCAATGTGCACAGCTCAGCAAAGCACGCTTTTGATGGCCCAGGTCTGCCTGGGCAGCTGTGGGGTTTGGAGGGAGGTGGTGGCAGTAGAGGTGGGCACCCCTCCTTGCTCTGCCCCCTGCGTGCCTCAGCCCATGGCAGTGGCTCTGGGGAGTAAGTGCAGAGTGCCCTCCCCTTTTGGATGATAAGCAGGGATCAAAACATTTTCCATAGGTACCACATTAGCTGCTGGGACAAGATAGCCTCAGCAGCTATCTCTTCCTTCTTGAGAAAGGTGAGGAATGGGTGTAGATCCAAACCACTTGAACGGCACTGATGTGGCTCGCCCCAGATGTCCCCTGCGCCAAACTGATGGTGCCCCGAACTCCAGATCTGTAGCAGGCTGTCTAAGCCCTCATTACAGCCAAGGAATTAGCTGCACTACACCACCTCTCCAAAGGGGAGGGATGAGCTTTAACATAGAAACAACAAAAAAAAAAAAGCACAGGAAAATCACATTTTCTTGCAACAGTAAGCTGGAGCATGGTTTTCATCAGGCGAGTAACTCTGTGAGAACTAGCTCAAAATCTGTTTTCCCCAGGGTGTGGATCCTGTGTTGGATAGCAGCACCAAGGGAAGAGGTTCCTGCAGTTGTTCCCCTCTCTGCAGTCATTCCCAGGGTCAATATATTGCCCCCTGTTCCTGTCCCTTACTGCTCACACCTACTGTCTTGGTGTTTCTAACGTTTGGCTACATTTCGTTGAAATAGGTCTGTGTGTTCATTACTGGGGAGGGGACAGAGAGGCAGAAGTTGCACACAGGCAGACCTATATGCATGCAGTCAGATGGCATAACACTCATTTCCTTAGGAAACTAGACTAGAAAGATAACAGCAGTCTAGTTTTTCAGGCCTTCCTGCTCTGTTTCTCTTATTTACTTTGAAAGTTATGATAGCTTAAAATAGTCTCTACGCTGCATCTAGGAATTTATGCGTTATGCTTTCTTTGAACAGTTTTTTTAAAAGTTCTCCTGATATAAAATATAGCATATGAATATGATTTTTTTTTCTCCTTCAGCAACTGTTTTTATTTATATTGGGATTGTGATTACTTACTGACTTGACTAAAACTATTTCACAAGTCAGCTCTGATGTGTTACTTTGAATTAAGATGAGAAGTTTTCTCATGTTTTACAGAAAAAGCCATTCCAAAAAGCAAGCGTTCAATGTGTCCAAAAATTCCTCCTTGAAAACTTGCCTTAACATGACATATGACTGTATTTTGCAAGCTGTTTAGTCACCCATTATTTTTGTTTTATTAGACATAGTTGACCCTTTGATCTCGGTGAATTAACACTTCTACTGATCCAGAGGCTGTGAGTCTAACCCCCATGCTTGTTGACATAGTTTTCTTATGGTCTGGCATTTATAATCATGCAAATTCTTGCTATAGCATATTTGTTTCTAAAATGTTCTCAGAATTGATTCTCTGACATACTCTTTGTGACTTACCAGTGTTCTTTGACTTTTCTGTATGGCTTAGCTCTTGGAGCTTGCAATAGCATAACACAAGGTTCACATGTATTTAGGCAGTTCACCATCTTTTAGAAATGCCTACTTTAGGGTCTGAGACATTGCAGAAAAAAGAAAAAAGTCATTGTAAAGCTTTTTCTGGGTTGTGGTCAGCTTAAGGAAAACACAAAGTTTTCAGGGTAGAATTTAGTGAATTTAGTACACCTCTTGATGTGAATAAGCCAATATGCAGTGTATATATACCATAATGAAATTCTCCTGTTGCCGTTTACACTTCATTCATGTAGCATTCATCACTGGAATCAGTGGACACTGACTGCTGTAGTATGTCAAGGGTTTGACCTTTGTTATTCCAATCTTAATTACAAGACCAGGTCTATTATATACAGTCCAGTTTCCTACCAGCTCCCAAGCATGTTAAACTCTGATTAGAGCCTTCCTTCACCAGGCTGGCTTGAACACACCTGGACCAAAATGGAGCTCAGTGAGTGTAAAGTTATGTGAATAGATGCCAGAGGCCATGGGAACAGGATGGAAAATTTTACACAGCAACTGTTTTACATCTTGTAAAATAACCCAGGAGCTAGGAAATGTTTTTTTTAAATCCAGATTTCAAAGTTTGTCTTTTCTCAAGTCATAGAAGATATTCCAGACAACCTGCATACTTGATACCTCCTAACCCATTTCCCAAATCATTGAGAGACGTATGTTGTTATTATTCATCCCCAACAAGAGGATGGGAATATCTGTCTGAAGTATATTCCAGTGCAAGACAACTCCTGTGAAGCACTTAGGACAGGATTTCTAGAGCAGTACAGTCTGTGTGTGTGTGTTCATTTCAAAATAAAGAATTTTGCAGCATCAAAATTATGTAAAATTTAGAATTAAAATACCTAAGACAAAGGACTTACACAAAAGGAAAATTGGAATTGCAGGACACAAAAACGTGAAATTACGAGAGTGCTTTGAATTTTTAATATCACTTAAATTTGAAAGACTGAAGCTCTCTAAAAACTTGTAAATGGCATAATAATTTCAAATCACTTCATACTGCACATGCCCAGAGTTCTGATAACCGCCACACTCAACTGCTTGTAAGTTTTTTTCTTCACACATTCCAATAATGTGAAGCCACTCTCTGCAATGTAGAGTATGTGATTCATAATTATTGTAGCACTTCAAATTTCTCTGTGAGTCCTGGCATATGGGAAAGAATTCAAATTGTTACAGAGGATCAAAATATATTGGACCAATTAAATCAAATGCTCTAATCAAGAAAACTTAGAGTGATTTTAAAATGTATGATTAAAAAAGACAAAGATAAGAATGAGGGGCAGCTGCATAAAAATATCATATTGGAAAGAAAGGAGAAAGATTTCATAGAGGAAGGATACTTTTACTGGCCCAAGAAAGGGCTGGGAAGGAGCAGAAATTACAGTCACATATGGTTAAATAATAGATATTTCTTTAAGACATGAGAAAATGAGTTGGCAAGATGAATGTACTGTGTACTGTGGTACAGATGGGGAATACCAAAGGGCCTTGAACTTATCCTCATAACAGTATGCTTACTTAGTTAAACACCACCGGGTATAAGTGAAATAAAATGGAAAGGAAGTCCAACCCCTGCTTTTGCAGATAACCATATTTTAAGTCTCCTCACAAAGTGATACAGTCTCTATCATCTAGCTAGGTCTCATTTTGGCCCCTCCTGCCGATGTTGGAGGGATGATCCAGAATGTCTCTGCTCCAGCACTTAAACTTGTTTCTCCTTTCCAACATAAAATGATATATAGCTATTTGTTCTTGTTAGCGTACATAGCTCTTCTTTTTCCCTGGTGTTTACACCCTGCTCCATTGTCATATATTTATGCAGCACAATCATGCTCCCCTTTTAGCTCTCATTTGCTTGACTATGGAAACCAGGCTCTCTTAAGCTACCATCATAAAAGTGCTTATTTCCTTCTCTGAAAACATGGGCAGCTTTCTCTGAATTTGCCTTTCTTGTCCATGGGCAACTGAACCATATGCCGTGCTCTAAACGAAGGCTGGACTGGGTTTGGGGAAGTAGCACCGGTGCTGTCCGGACTCTCATGAAAATCGCTTATCTGATAAATCCTGGAATCACATTTGATCTTGAAAGCCTCTGCACTTCATCAGAAAGTATTTTCATGTTGTTGCTTGGTCTCACTTTATTCACCCAGTGAAAGAGAATTTCACTATTTGCTTTAATTTTGTGAAGTCTGAGTCAGCTTGACCTCTGGCAAGTCTGACATTGTTCCTAAGACTTCTAAAACATGCATTTTGGGGTGGCCAATTTTGTTCTTCTTTGTAAATTTCTTTTAGGCTTTTTTTTTTCTTACTAATAGCATCCCTTTTGACACTGCCTTTCATACCGGTAGGTGATATTTTCCCTAGGTACTGCTACAGTGTTTAGGAATGGAGCTAAAAATGGGGATCTGAATCCCACACCAGCAGCACATTGTTCTGGAGAACTTGCCATGAGAAATCAATCCCAAGCAGTGCAGTAAACTCCAGAAGTGGCATTTGATGACTACCATGTGGCAAAATGCTCAGAAAGCTTCAAGCTTCTTGTCAAGCCAGCATTTGGGACTAGTACTCCACTGGGATGCGTTACCAGTTCAATGGCATTACCTCCACAGGATATTTTGCTAATATTGTGTTGGTCATTGTGGGCAACACTTCACCTTGGAAGCAGCTATCATAGGATCAGCAGGGTATTGCTGGGATGATTGAAATCTAGATGAAACACTGGAGCAACAGAGAAACTATAATAGGGTTTGGTTTGTCGTTTCTTTTTTTTGCTTGGAAGTTGCCACCTGAAAGCAGGGCTGTGCTCGGCACTGGGATCCTATGAGATCACAGCATACATGCAGCAAATAGCTACTTTGGCTCTGCCATGACAGACAGGACTGTAAGCAGCAATGCTCACTTGGTCTGACTGTCATTTTGTGTTCTTCTTTACACAGAGGTTTCAGCTAAAGGTCACAGGAGAGCCACTGTATATTTTTTCTTCAAGCAAAATCAATTGAAGGACCTACAACACAATAACTTATGTTGCAGGGCTGCACTTGCATGTATTCCCATTGGAGACCTATCAATGTGAACTAGCACTGTTGGGAAATCTCTTCAGCTACCCCAGTTAATCAATAACTGTTCATTATACTGTCTCTGATGAATACGGGTAAGGACTGGGTAAGCATGAGTCAGGTGACTTAAAAATAACTGCACCTCACATAAGATCAATAGATGGTGGTTTTTTTTCCAGCATTACTTCAGGCAAACTAATGTACTTTTTATCCCCTCTCTTCTTACCACCTCTTGCTCATTGTTGGTATATCAACATCACTGTAGGAGTGGCTTTATTAAATTAGTAGCACTTAATCTACTGTCATACTGTCAACTTGCAGGGAGTGAACAAGCAGACAGCAAGTTTTCAAATCACCCAGTGCACTTTGCCCGGATCTCACACAGGCAGTAAGCTCAGAACTGTGTCAAAAGCAGTCTTTCTGGGTGCCTGCTAGTATCTCTGAACTGAGTATGAAAATCTATGCTAGAAAAAAATTGTTTTAGGGGAATTCATGCCAATTATAGATGTGTTATGACAGATGAAAAGATTATAATTATGGTTGGCTTCTATGCAGAACTACATTAACACATCTATGACATTTAATAACATGGGAGGATAACCACATGCCTCAACAGAGCTTGACTTTCCCCAAAGTTGCTTAACTTTTTTTTTTTTTTTCCCCTTTCTTCCTCTTTTTCCTTTCCACCAAAATTAAGAAAACCTGCATGTGCTTGAAGCATTTTGGGGGAAACAAGGTAAGAAAAAAAGGAAGAAAAAAAAGACAAAAAAGAAAGGAAAAGAGAGAATGGGAAATAATATGGAAGGTGAGAAAGGGAGAAGGAGAAGGAGAAGGAGAAGGAGAAGGAGAAGGAGAAGGAGAAGGAGAAGGAGAAGGAGAAGGAGAAGGAGAAGGAGAAGGAGAAGGAGAAGGAGAAGGAGAAGGAGAAGGAGAAGGAGAAGGAGAAGGAGGAGAATGATGGAAATGGGAAGGGAAGGGGTGGCATGTAAATTAATGACACGAAGCTAACAACGGCGAGTTAGTAACAGAAGGCATTCAGCTCCTTATTGGGCTGTTTATATCAGACTGAGGAAAACCAGGCAAACTGAATAAACACTCTCTCAAGCCTTTAGTTAGTGGACCTGTGGCAGACATCTTGTATTTATATGGCTCATAGACTAAATTAAATCTGGGAAGAAGCTGGATTGAAAGGTGAAGTCCTGTTTTTAGAGATAAATGTTTTGCAGAAAACTGGCTCTTAGTCATGCTGGGAGGGCTGCAAAAGGATAGACCTGGTGATATGACAGGATGTATTACCTGTCAACCAACGAACCACTTTTCTCATATTTACAGTTCACAGTGCTTAGTGAATTGTAGTTAATTGGCCTTCACATTCCTGTCTTTCCCCACTCCCACATTCAGCAGGTGAGTCCAGTTGCCTCCATTTTGCTGATAAGGAAATGTGAGGCAACCAAAAAGGCTTACTGACTCTTGCCAAACATTGAGCAGGCTGTTTCGAAGTCCTGTTAATCTGTTAGAGAAGGGCTCATTTGCAAGCAGATATTCATTCCCATTGAGCTGAACAGGGCTGTACATGCATTTAAAGTTCAGCACATACCCACATGTTTTGAGGCATCACAGCTCCAGTGCTCAGCACCTTGCAGCACTTAACAAGCCAAGTTGTATTTTGCTCTTCTTTTGTAGAATTAATTAATATGAATCATATTCCAACATGTTGACTCAGATATGCTTGAAACGTGGCCTTTTTGTCCCTTTGAGCACAGTGCCATTCACAAAAATACCCTATTATGAGACAGCTCCTCATCTGTTTTTCTTTATTGATAAAAAGTGTAGTATCTATAAAATTACTAGACCTGTAAGAGCTCAGACTGAACCAAAAACACTTACCCCAGAAGAATCTTGTTCACATTGTGCCAGCTGCTACAGCTGTCCCTTAGAAAAACAAGATTTCTTAACAAAAAATGTATTCTGTCCTGCAAATGGGACTTCAGAACATGTCTCCACACCACACCCTCTTCTTTTCAATATGGAGCACAAAGCTAATCACAAGAATTCAAAGGTGAACCCTCTGGTGATAGATGCTTATGGCCCAGTCCTAGAATACCAGGCAAAGGTTGGTGGGGAGACACATTTGGCCAATGTCCTCACCATTTCAAAGTGTGAGAAAGTTCTTACTCAAACACTGAGATTAATGAGCTGTGTGCTTCTGTTTTGAAAAGTAAAAGGGGGACTGACCTGTGCTAGGACACTAAGTTAGAGTTTGGCAAGACCTTTCACTTCAATTTCTTCATCTGTCAGGCACACCTAAGTGTGAGCAATATCCATCTTTTAAGAGGTTTTGCAGACACTTAAGTGGCTAACTTAGTGAGATTGTAGGACTCTGGACACCAAACTAATGATGACATTTCTGAGGAAATATGTACAAGCCAGGGAAAAAAATTATACCTTCTCTCCCTCAACTTTTACCAATTCAATTTCTGGCAAATATGCAAATCTCTTAGACGTGGTATGCAGCTCTCAATCTACAAGAGGTCTTGTGCAAACTTTAAGGTGAGCGTCTTTCCAAGACCATATGCCTTTACATGGAAAGGTGTATTGTTTGAACCAGTAAAATATGAAGAAGTGAAAGACAGACAGAAAGGTCAGTGACTGATAAATCTTTAATATAAAAATTGTACAAGAATTTTGATACAAATTACAAGAGGTATTTGGACAAAGTATGAGTAAAACTCCATTTATATCCCCAAAACCTTATGCATTTTATGCAAAAGACATACTGTAGGACAGTTACAGTACAGAAAATACAAGAAAAGAAATGTCAAATTAAAAACAGGACTTTTAATTCCCTCAGACTACTAATGGAAAAAACTTGTTTAGAGTACATACAGTATTTATGAAGCTACCAATGTCACGATTATTAGATCAACATGATGCAATTTTTCATATCCCCTTGTACAGCTATATTCCATAGTGCATGCTTTGGTTCTGCAGGCAGGACAGAAGAGCATTCACGTTTTGCTCACATTGAGAACAAACAGTGAAAAGAAAAAGCCTCATCTATTCCGAATAGATGGAGAAGGAACTTTGTAAAAACGTCCATCAGGCCTCGACTCCACATTTTCCTGTGCCTGGGGGGGAGGGTACCCCAGGAACATGTCTTGACAAAGTCCACTGGAACAAGCCTTGCTTTGAGAGCCAGCAGCGAGCTCAGCGTTCTCCATGGAGCAGCCCCTTGTTGCAGCTGGTGCATTGCAGAGAGGCACAGGGGGTTGCAGCTGGGCTGTGAGAGCCCTCCCATGCCCACTGAGAGGGGGCTTTCCAGGCTTTTTGCATCTGTGACTGAACCTGCTGCCAGGCCCCTAAAAACTCCCAAATACATGAAGGTTCAAATCCAGTTTATCTCAGCTAACATCTCCGCGTGAACCCCCAGTCAGGTTCCCATCCTTCCAGTTCAGGAGAACTGAAACACAGCAGACACTACATAGGAAATCGCCATGTTGCTCGGCCCGTGTGACCTTCACTGTCAAAGCTGTTAAAACAATAACTGTGCCAGTGAGCAAGAGCCTTCAGTAAAACAAAGAAACTCCAAACCCATTTGGCCACAGCTGTAAACCCCCTACAATGAGAAATTCATAGGTACAAACAGGTTGCAGTGACCTGTGTGGTAAGCCAAAGTGTGTGTAGCTTCAGCCAGGGTAAATTTTGAATGTGTTCAGGGTTCAGATCAGCTTATTTGCACACCTGTTGCACATACATTGCACTGGAACACTGATCACTTTTTTTATAGACTGGAGGAGAGGCAGGAGGCATGAACTGAGAACACAAATGCTGCCCACTAAGAAACAGCCACGTTATGGGACAGGAACCCCATATGACATAGGAACCAAAGTTTGCACAAGAAAAAGCAGCATGCTGAATTTCATATTTATAAATAGCTAAATGAGACACACACACACAACAGTGGCCATTTTATTCATCTTGTCACTTTACAAATGGTGACCATTTTCACAGATGGAATGCATAAAACTTTCCAAAATGGAGAACATCAGGAGGATGTGTTACTTTTCTGAGAGAATTTTAATGAGAGAATCTCTTGGAATGAGAGGAAAAGGGGTGGGAACAAGTGAAGAAAATGGGAAAATTAAGACAATGACTGAAGATTGTACAAGGGTTTGTTAAAAAATATAAAAATAATCTCCATGTAAAAGCATGGTTGAAAAATAATGAAGAAATAAGCCTTAGTTTGTACAGCTTAAGTGACCCTATTTACTCCATAGGTCATCAAGTAGACTAAGAATAACATCCCTAGAATCACAATTTGTGTGGCTTCCATACTGTTTCACAGCGGTGATGGGGTGGGGTGCGTTCTGCCCCATCAACACCGGAGGAGGCGGGGAGACGGGGATGCCGATCATGTGTCAAAGTCTTGAGCTGGGCATGGTGATTGCGTAACACTCTCTAACTCAGGCACAGACACAGGCGTGCACAAGTGCCACTGGTCTCCCAGAGCCACTGTTCACAGCCGCTTACATTGCGTGGACAGGTTGTGATTAACTATTGATGAGTTTGCCATTCTAACTGTGCATTATCCTGTGATCATTCTCAACCTTTTGTTTGACAATGGATGCCTTATAAAATCTTTATGCATCACTTAGCTAGTCTCACTCTCTCTTTCTTCTCTAGAAATATAATTGCCCCAGATGCTTTTCTCCATTCTCCTAAAATATTCTTCTCCAAAGGTTTGAAGGGAGCAGTGTAGGAAATCCGTAGAATATCTGAATACACGTCTCTACACATTAGACATTTGCTCACTCATGCTTCTCATGCTCTTAAGCACATAAGAGGATATATATAGGTGAGTGTGATGAAAATGATGATTTTTGCCCATTTGTAACCATTTTAAGGCTCTTTGTTCTAACACTGTGTTTGTTTCTCCCTCTCTATCTGTCTGTCTCACACACACACTCACACACATACACTCAAAGAAAGGACCCAAATGGTTTCTTTGCTCAGAAAGTCATCGGTTTCCACAAATAGGCTTGGAAATGGTACGGAAAGAAAGGCTGTTAGGCCTGCCCAAACTCATCATTGCAGGTCAGCTAATCCAACTGCTCCTACCTCCATCAGTGCCATGTGCACATGGAGTTGACAGGGGAGCAGAATCTGGGCTCAGCCTTTGCACTTCTGACACAAACAGGCCTCAGGAAATTGTCTGCTGGTTTCACCCTTGTAGCTTCTGATGCACTTGGAAGAAAAAGGAGGGAAAAGATCAGTGACTTTTGACTGGTAAAAGGCCTCAGCATATTTATACCGGGTACCATCACCTCTGTTGAAGCAAATATCAAATTACCACATAGTGCTGGAGACAGTATTAGCATCTGGAACCAGCAAAGAGGAGCTGCAGCCCACTGATGCAATGTATCAATCTAAGGATATGAAAAACAATGAACCTCAAAATGGCTGTGTATAGGTCTCCCAGGCTGGGCTTTGCCTGAAAGCTGTCTGTCTTTTTTGGTGCTGCACTGGTCACCAGCACTGTTCAGCCCACAGTGCCCAGCACTCATAGGCACACACGGGATCTGACATTATGATCTCGGCACTGGAACACTGCTGACCCTGCAAGGAAAGCACGCTTCAGCTGCTCCTCTGCCTACTTGAATTTTCAACTGCTATTCAGCAGTCAGTCAGTGTACAATAAAAAGGAAGGGGAGTGGCTAAAGCCAGGCACACTGACCTTTATGCACTTACAATTTCTTAAAACATAGCACATGCTCCCAAGCTACTTCACTGTCAAACTCTTTCTTTCCTGATGGCCTCATTTGAGAAACACTTCTGGAGCCTGTACTTTTGGCAGTGTTCTTGTAAATGAAGGATAAATCAGAGAAAATTCATCCTTGTATGAGGGCAGCAGATTGTGTCTCAGATATGTTTCACTAACACTTTACAGAGGTTCACACTGACCTCAGCAGATGTTCCTATCATGGTAGAAAGGGTATCTGGAATGAGCATTCACCATAGGAACCCGAGAGGATGACATTGCTCTGAAAGTTGACAAGGAATGGGCTAAACCAGAAAAATAAAAGACTGCATATCCTGTTTGCCACCAAACCTACACAGCAAGACCTGTAGCAAATTCACATGACTATTTCTAGCAAGCACAGTATGGCTTATGCCAATACAAAGCAATTAGTTGCTACATAAGCAGACAAAAGTGCCGTCACAGACAGTATTTCTCAGCTGACCTTTTGTTAAGAAGCCATCTTGTTACTGTCTGCCTGATAGCTCGATAGAGCAGCCAGTGGCAGCCTTGGGCTTCCCAAAGACAAATCGAAGTGCTCCAGATGGGACTTCCCTTCACTCACTGCAGATGTGTGTGTGCATGCGTGTGTGTCAAGGAACGGGGAGGGAAAGCCTGGTTCTTACACTCAATTTCCCCTTCACAGGGGATAAACAGGCAATTACGCATCCTTTTATATTTGATGGCCAAGTGCTGAACTTGAAAGCACACTATTAGTTTGTGTCCCTTCAGGGCCAGTGCAATAAGTAGCCAGGAGAGCTGGGGCTAAGGAAGAGAGGGTGTTGTCTGCGGTTAGTGTGACAGTCTTGTCAGCAGCATTCACATTACTGGAAGGTAATAAAGTGACAAGTAAGTTATTAGAAAGATATGAGGTGAAATTGAACTGAAGCTTCTTTCTGCTCAGCTCAGTTTTTTTTCCTGCTTTGTAATGGGCCACTATTTGTTACAAACCAAGCCTTGTCTTGAGATCTTATATAAAAAAAGAAATATTTATTCTTCGCAGGAAAGGTCACATGAATTTACAACATCACACTTTAAAGGAGAGGAATGGGAAAATAGTTTTATGACAACTACAGCTGCTATTTAAAAAAAATACAGTGTCATAATAATGAACAATAATACTGGCAAAAGTCAGAGGACATGTCAAAAACATGTCCATTTTTTAACTGTTTGGTGGTCCAGAACTGTTTTCCTTTCAGTGCCTGTGTCAAACATAGAGCAACAGTATAGGGACATACACGATCAATATTTTGGCCAAAAATCAAAGCTGTCATTCAATACCACGACTTGACCAGAGAAAACAAGCCACATAAGACTGGTTAACTACAGACTCAATATTATGTAAAAAAGTTGCTGCTTCACTTTGTTACAGGCCATTTTAGAAGCAGTGATAATGCTGCTTGGCAAAGACAGACAGAAACCATGGGACTGGAACAGACATGTACTTGGGCAAACATGTGGGTGAAAGGTTCAGTCCATCATACGATGTTGCTCTGTTCATAAAGTAAAAATGGGTATGGAAAAGAGTTCCTTTTATGTCCCTACAGGAGGGGGAAAAAAGTCCAACTCATCATGTGGTGACAGCAGGATATGCAGATGCTTATCGAGCAAAGTAGCACTACATTCACTGTTTTGCTGAGTTACTATAGCAGCAAAGTAGTGACATAAGAAAAAAAAAAACAAAACTAAGAAGGAACTGACATATACCAGCTGCCATCATCTGTCTGCCACTCACCTTTTCCCCACAGAGAACTCCTATAGCCTCCTTGCCCTTAGTACAGACACCTTTGCTTCTCTTTTGAAATAAAAAAGAGTAATTCTGTTAACACAACCCAAAGAGAAGAGTGACAAAAACATTCTGGGGACAGAAGAAGGAGTAATATTTCTGTTCACATAACTGGCACAAAAAGTTTAGAGGAGCATGTGTGTGCTTCTAGACCAAACACTTTCCCTCCCTTATTCCTTCCCCTGCCACCTATGATGCTCTGAAAATGTCTTGCAGAATCTGAGTACAATACATTTCTGAAAAGATGTCCTGTTTTCTGATGGCACCTGATATCCCTAACCACCCTGTGAAAAATGTGTCCAAACCAAGCACTTTGATTTTAAAATACCATATGCATTGAAGGAGAAATTTTTGGAAATAAATCTCTAGTCTTGTAAACGGTTCCTATCTTTGGAACAGATCAGACCTTGAATCATTATGTTTCTGAGCTTTCCAGATACCCAGACAGCTCTTTGTCTTGTTGCTTGGGCACATTCCTACCCCATATAACTAGCTATGCCAGATCCTTAACTGAGTAGACTAAATAGAGCAGGCTAAAACTCAGGGAAAACTCAAGCGGATCCCTGCAGCCCTACTACCTATAGCTGTACTGGACCTGATCAATGGAGGTGCTGACCTCCTCTGGCAGCTACTTTGCTGTTTAGAACCTGACTACTCTTTTTCCTAAACAGTTCCTTTTTTGGTGATGGAATGGGAAACGCATAGGTAATGGAAATCTTACAAACTTCTGGAACAGGCAGAGAAAGTACACTTCAATTTCCACAATGGAGGAAGGGAAGGGAAGGGAAGGGAAGGGAAGGGAAGGGAAGGGAAGGGAAGGGAAGGGAAGGGAAGGGAAGGGAAGGGAAGGGAAGGGAAGGGAAGGGAAGGGAAGGGAAGGGAAGGGAAGGGAAGGGAAGGGAAGGGAAGGGAAGGGAAGGGAAGGGAAGGGAAGGGAAGGGAAGGGAAGGGAAGGGAAGGGAAGGGAAGGGAAGGGAAGGGAAGGGAAGGGAAGGGAAGGGAAGGGAAGGGAAGGGAAGGGAAGGGAAGGGAAGGGAAGGGAAGGGAAGGGAAGGGAAGGGAAGGGAAGGGAAGGGAAGGGAAGGGGGGAAGGGAAGAAGAAGGGAGGGAGAGAGGAAGGGAGGGAGGGAGGGAGGGAGGGAGGGAGGGAGGGAGGGAGGGAGGGAGGGAGGGAGGGAGGGGGGAAATACAGTGAAGTTTACTCATGGCAAATATGGTGCACAATTTCTGTTAAGTATCTACAGATCCCTAAGAAACATACAGATTTTATGAGCTCTGTCATGAAAAGCCTTTGAGAGATCTTTAAGAACAGTGTGTATGTGCTAATAGGCTTTTTAATCTATACCTTCCACATTTTGTCCAACTGAGTTGTGATTCAGTGACACAGTGTTTATACTTTGTATGCACGACCAGAGTGTCACCATGGAGCCAGCTGCAGGTTAAGAGGCAAAGTTAAAACCTCAGCCATAACAAAATGTACCTGGTTGAGATATAGCTCAGAAAAATTGACTATTGCAAGGTGTACAAAAATATTTATGAGTTAAATTAGCTCTTTATTAACCAGCTAATTAGTCCTCACAGGAGCACCCTTATGGGGTAGATCATATAAGTATTAGCCATATTTTAGCAGAGTGAATCACAAATGTGTAAGTGATGTGATCTGTCCAAGTCTAAACAGTGAGTAGGGGCCACCAGTGGTATTAAAACTGGTTCCCATTCTTGTCCTTTGACTGTTTGGTTTTCCTTCCAAATGGTTTCATACAGGTTTTCAAAAGATGCTTTGTGATTAACCAGTATCACATCCTCTTCTGACCCCCATTTCAAAACAAAGAAAAATGCTTAACAACCTCCAGACAAGTAGTTCTGTTTCTAAAGGAGGTTCAGTACGAAGAGCTATTTCCTAAAAGTAGACAAAACCATTTTGATATTTACAGAAAAATACAACTACCTTGAATAAACAAAACATTGAAACAACATGGAAAGTACCAAACAAGAAGGAAAAAACTCCATGTAGAATGAAGAGTCTCGTCCTCAAAGTTGGTCTAATTCTTGTAAAAAGGTTTAGACTGACAGGTTTGGAAACTGAAGGGATATCCACAGGTTGTGATGGCATAAGGAACTACACAACACTTATCTTGTCATCACACCATTACAGCCATGCTCTGTGCTGGATACATGAGATGTTCAGTTGTTACGCTTATTGCAGTCTGGGTTGCTGCTGCGATCACCCCAGAAATGCTACTTTCTATCAATAAACCCAAACTTGTATGATAAAGCCTTTTCAAGGATTTTTTGGGTAACTTCAGTTGATATAAATTCCACCACAGGAATAATTCTGATAAATATAGATTCTCATAATGATGCATGGTAAGTAGGAAGGAGGGAAATGCCATTCAATTCAATGTAAGTGTATGTGCCCTTCTAAAACAAAGACTCTTCTGACATTAGTATCACTAGTACTGAAAAAACCACTTGATTCTCCTAGAAATAACTGTGAGTAATATTCTGTCTATGAGATGGAGATGATATCTCCTACACGGCTTAAGCAAAACCTGAATGAAGTTTAGAATGCTATAAAAGTAGGACTGCAGAGCTTCTAACAGTTTTTTGGAGGTTTGTGCCTGCTTCTTTACTTTTTAGAATGTCCTGTTTCACTTTGTGTAATAAACAGCTTTTTTTACTATGTAATTCATCTGCTGAATTTAGCTAATGATGATGTTTAGGTTTCCAAACAAGTTTATGAAAACCATTTGACCTCTACCAGAAACAAAGTGACATGAGAATGCAGAAGTGATGCACTCAGTGAGGAATTATTTATATACCTCAGATATGTTTTTCATTAAAAATTATATTTATTTATACCATACATACTACAAAACAGTGGGGATTTCTTTCTGTAGATATAATTCAATTTTTTGTTGTTTTGTTTTTTAGACTTTCCATCTTGCTTGTTACTAACAGCTTGGGAGGAGGGATGGGAGTGCAGTACAGATAACACTACAAAGGTCCATGTGTTTTAGAAGAATGCACCTTTACTGTTCTAATTTTCCTTTCTCACAAACACACTGAGCTTGCACAACAAACCAAAGTGAAGCAGATCTCTCCACTCAGTTTAACAAGGCAAAGTAGTTGAGACTTTGAGGAAAAATAAAAAAGATGAAAGAAAAAAGTCAGTGAAACTGCTTAGCTTTTTGCTATAAAGTTTTTTTTTGTTAAACCAGAAGATAAATTTTCCTTACAGCTTCTGTGGGATCCACAAATGTTTTCAGAGCTTCATCAGTGTACAGAATCAAAAAATCATCAAAGGCTTGTAACCCATAGGAACACAGTGAGAATTCATTTAGAAAGACTTTTCTTTTATTTTCTACAACTGGAAATACTGATTCATTAGTTATTGATTCCTACTTTCGGAAACAAGGATACTGAAATGCATAAAGAGTACTAAAAAAGAGGAAATCCATATTAAGAGTTTCCTCCTGAAAATGAAACAGGAGTTAAGTTCTCAAGTGGACATAAAGGTAAGAATAATCAAAATGCACAGCAAATCAAAGCAACAACAAGCTGAAACAATGGAGCATTTCTGACTCTTGGCTAAGAATAATAATGTTCTGGGTCAGTAAATACAGAAAAGGAACACATTCTCACTGAAGGATTATTTTATTGTATGTTGAAATATCCCTTGGGTTTTCATTTGTTTGTTTGTTTGTTTTTTCTTTTGTTATGTTTTTGTAAAGAAAAGAGTCTACAACACACACCCTAATGGTTTTGGCTGTAGACTGAACTTAAGTAAATACCATCACTCAGTCAGTATGTTGTGGTAACTCAGGCTGCCAGTGTGGTTTACCAGCTCAAGCAACATGTGTAAACACCGGAAACAAAAAAGATTCAGAGGACAGCCTCTCTTTCTCTCTGCCTTTCTCAACTGCTTGCTCCTTCTCACTCTCCTGTTCATGCTTGCTCTCTTTCTTGGACTTCCGTTATTTTCTGACAAACCATGTGGGTGAAACACAAAACATTAACAAAACTAGAGATCCCTTTTTTCTGGTCTCTAATTTTATCCAAGGGGAAAGTTATCCAATAAAAAGTCCAGCATATGTTTTCAGAGCTTCTAAGTGCTTCTGCCATTACTTTCTTTTGATTGCTTCTATAAAACATGCCTTAATCATACTACAGCACTTTCCATTGCAAAAAAGGAAACTTTACAGAACAACATAGTTAACATTATTTCCCTGTTTTGTTTGGGGTTTTTTTTTTTTTTTTTAAACACCACAAAAAATCCAGGCCATAGTAAGAAGCACACAAAATTATATTCATCTTTGTTCTGTGACAAGTAGTATCAGCATTTATATCCCCAAATATTATGCCTGTTTGACAAAAGAAAAGTTTCCACTGATTCACATGACACAATTCTGGTTTGTTTTTTTTTTTTTCTTTTATGTGATGTAGTGTATAAGGAATAAGGATACACTATTGTTTCTAGTAATAATTGGCACTTGAAAAAAGCACCAAGAATTCTGTATTTCACTTTACCCCTTTTCCCTCCCCAGTAATTTTTTCTGTAGTCCAGAAGCTACAACTGTGGTTATGGTGAATAACTACATTTAATTTTTTCAAAACGTGTGCAAAGTTGGCACTTTTGTATTAACACTAAACACTAATACTCTTTGTTTGGCATTCATGCCCTCATACTGACCAGACCACTTTTATCTAAGTGTATTTTTTTAAAGACACTTACTGAAAATATGGCAATAGTTTAAGAAAAAAAAAGCATGGATATTATTACACATCCCCTTGTAGTGTACGAAAAAGTGCATGACTGGATTTATGTAATAGTACAAGACAAAAAAACTGTATCAGATCAGGTACTGTAAAGCATGCCAGCACCTCTGTATTACTTATATCTAGCAGGTAGTTAAAACAAGACCGTGGTTCTTTTAAAAATGTGCATTAAAGCTAACATAAATGAATAGAACTAGCCAGCAAACTATTTTTCCTGCTTATCTAACAGCTGAATGTAACTGTAAAAATTAAGCAAAAAAATAAGAGTTAAACCACCATCAATACAATTGTTTTACATCATAGGCCTGTCAAGGCTCAATATATATATACAAGTGTAACAGCCATGCTTAGTAGAACGTTATCCCCAATGCTTAGAAGACACAAAGACAACTAAGTAGATTGGTTTTTTTTCTCTTTTTGTTTGTTTGCAATTTTTTTTGGTGTTTTTTTGTTCTTTTTTTTCAGGCAAAAGTCATGGGTAGAACAAATTGTCTCTTTGGAGATGACCAAGAACATTCTAACAGAACTAGGGACAACTGCAAGTTTCCTGTGGGTTTGGTTTTTTGTTTTTGTTTGCTTTTTTCATGAAGGGTCTCTCCCCCCAAATTAAAGATCCCACCTTTTTTTTCTATGCAAAAAAAAAAGGAAAAAAAAAAAACCCAACAACCAACAAAGGGGAAAAAGCACCTGGTGTTTCTTTCTTTTGTTAAAAAAGAAAAGAAAAAGATTATATATATATGTATATATATTTTTATATATATATATTTATATATATATATAAAGGGAGACTGTATATGGCAGTTCAGATGTGGTGGGCCCTCTCTGAGAGCTGGCATTATGCTGTGTCCATCCTTGAACTAATCTACTGAAGTGAAGGGAATGTTTTTATGCAGATTGGGGTTCTGACTGTGCCGGTTTCGGCTACGGACAGAGGAGAACATCATGTTGCACCCAGGGACTTTACATTTGTGCATTTCTCGCAAGTGCACTGTTTTATAGTGCACTCTGAGGGTTCCCTTGTTGCTGTACATTTTGTGGCAAATGTTACACATTATCCCACCGTTGCTCACCGAAACACTGTTGAACATGAGGGATCCTGGGACATCAGTGCCCATACCTACAGCTAAGGCGGGGGCATCTGCTTTGTGGGCAGATTCCCCGCTGTCACTTGCCCCATCAACGTCGTCCAGGAGAATGCCCTCATCGCTTCCAGCATCAGATTCTCTTGAGGAGTGGATACTGCTGCTAGACTGGATGCTCGAGGTGGTGCTCAGGTCTAGGACCATATAGTCTTCCGACATGCCCCTGCCATACCCATTCATATGGGAATCCTCAGTACCAGCAGGTGAGGAGGTGTCTTCCCTTATGTCGAGCCCCATCTGATGCTGAGCGCCATATATCTTCACCAAAAATTCATCACGGAGGTCCTTACTAAGAGAAGGCTGTGAGGTGTCCAGGCCCATGTCATCCAGTTCTTTGGTCAACAGTTTACGGTGCAGGTTTATGTTAGCACTGTGTCTGGGAAAGGAAGAGGGAAGGGAGAAAAGGAAAAATGTACAGTATGTTTGATTAAACATACAGTCATCAAGCACCAAATCAAAATTCTGATTTATCAATAATTTATCATAAAAATATGCTCTATCCATGTTTCTTGGAAAATTCAGTCTTGTTACAAGTGAACAAATTGAAACATAAAACCAAACCAAAACAAGCAAATTAACTCCCCCATATTGTTTTTCTTTTCAGCTACTGCTCCTCAACATTAGTCCCCAGCAGCAGCTACAGCCTTTTTGTTTGATATTTACAAAATAATAAATTGTGCTAGCAGAAAATGCAAAATGTTCTTCTTGGTTCCTGAATCCCTGCTGGCCTTCCTAAAAGCCTTGCTTCAAGAGAAGATATTAATATATAGAATATCTTTGTGTGTTTGTATCTATGTCTATCTCTAGATCCATATCCTTATATGTTTTTACACACATACATATAAATATATTATATATATGTAGTAGCATAACTGTGTAAGTGAAATATAGAAATATAGAAAAAAATAAAGGTAACTGAATGATACATAGTCAGAGGTCCTGATTCTGATAATTTAATTCTGGTATAAAGGGATTCAGAATCAGGCCAAACCAAGATGGAGAAGACTTGAAAGGTTTAGGAGAACAAGTCTCTGAAATCTACATGTAAGTTTCTGAAAATCTTAGCCAGTCACTGGTTCCATCTTTCTGGGAGGGTACTGCCACTCGTCCCCGTACTCTTCCCAGTATTGTGTCTGATGCAGTGCTGATTGACCCAGTAATTTCCAGTAAAAAATCCCTACTAATGCAATGAAAATTTTGCCCCAAATCAATCAAAACACTTAAGCATGGGCTTTGTTTTAGTTATGTGCTGAAGTTACTGTGGGTGCTCAAGAGACACTGGAAAAGCTGTCACTGATGCCAGTGGTCTTTGGGCCAGATCCCAAGAGCCGCTAGTTAAATTACTCTTAAGAGTTTTGCAGGACCTGGGCCTTTGTTCTCAAGAAGTAAAGCTCTACATTTACAAACAATCTAAGCCTTTGGGTTAGTAACTGTGTAAAACAGCCTATTATTTTAAATACTGCATTCTACTCTCCACTTTTGACATTGGGTTTATTCATCCATTGCAGTAGAACCTCACTGATTTGCAGTAGTGTCAGGAAACCCTCTTTGAAAACTTCATTTTCTAAATTAACAATGCAACCAACAAAGATGACAGACATCAAAGACCTCTGACCACAGAACATGCTCATTTTGTTGACGTGCTTAATATTAAGAAATCAGTATAAAGTTTTCAGTATTAGAAAACTTTAGGGTTCAGTATTCAGAATGTGCACCATTCTGAGGAAATGACAAATATTTATTCAGTTTCTTTGGAGGGTGACTGGATTTTCAAGTCAATAAAAAAAGAATTAGCGAAGTTCTACTGCGTAACATTCCTTGCAAGCTAAGGACCCAAACCCGCAATTTACAACATGCAGACTCACCAGCCTGTCTGCCCATTATAAATTGCAGATCAGAGCCCAAATGTAGGAGGGAAAGAAAGAAAGGGGGGGAAAGGGGGGGGGGAGGGGGGCACGGACAGGGTAGGGGGAAGAGAGAGAAAGAAAGAGAGAGTTTTAACATAGGAATACTTTAATTTGCAAAAAGCACTAGATAAAATATTGCCATGGGAAGACATAACAATGATCAAATATTTTACACACATTCAGGTCCTACAGTAACAAAAAAGGGAGAAGGGGAACAATAGCTATTAGCAATATTTCCTTATTGGAAGCTTTTGTTTTAAGAAACCCTTTGAAACATACCTCTCAACTAGCTGACGTCCCAAACATGGTACAGCAACACAATGCAGATAAATAGGGAAAATGCAAATGGTGGGAAGATTAAATTGACGTAGAGTTAATTTCTGTAATTTTCTATCACTTACTTTGCAATTCATCTATCCGTTGCACATAACTTATGGGAATAAATAAAGAAAACAGCAATGGAAGCGATCCGTCCCACTCACCTGCAAATGCAGGTAACTGTTCTCTGACATAAAACTGATACTGAACTGCAGTTTAATTGAATCATGTCTGCTTGGGATGCAATTATTCCAGTAAGGGGGGAGTCTAGAAGAGAAAATTTCTCCCCTAATGAGAGACAGTTGAGAGGTATGGGCAAGGGTGGAAAAAGTGGAGAGTATTCCTTGTTTTTCTCCCACATGGGAAATACTCCTTTCACACAAGCAAGTATAGCACCATTGCTTTTTGAGGCTCAGAAGTGTAATTATGCATATCCCCACACTGCACTTAGGAAGGCTGAGCTTACCTTGTGATAAGATCAGCTTTCTAATCTTTTGCTAAATTGAGATCACAAAAGAGAGAGAGAGAGAGAGAGGAGAGGAGAAAAGAGAAAGAAAGGGGGAGGGGGTGGAGAGAGAGAGAGAGAGAACAAATTCACATTCCAATCCAGACATATCTGGGGTTTTTTTTAAAAAAAGACAAAAGAAAATAATATCTGAAACCAATAAATACAGACTTTTAAAAAAGTCTTGACTGTGAAACTGTTTTTCGTCAGCTGTAATCTCACTTATACTGTTGTCCTGATGGATACTGATTCAACCACACAATATGAAAAACATAAAGCAACTTAATCAAAGCATATTCACAGCATCCCCATTATCATCCACAAATGAGTTCTGAACAGATGCATGCAGTGTGCACATACATGAATGATAAACAGTAGTCCTAACAGTCCCTTGCCTGGCTGGTGTCAGATGGCATACAACTCCATGTAAAGTTGCTAAGTGCAGTACAGGAAACGCTTACTGTGAAGGCCTGTTCACACTGACCAGTGTTATTACATGACCATAAAAGCACATTTGTGCTTATCATCATAACGCTAACTGCGAACTACTCATAAAGTGCTCATGTGTTTACTCCTTATGATTTCTCCCCCTCTCTCCCCTCCTCACTCCCCTGGTACAGGAATTTGCTGCAGTGTAGAAACTAGTCAGGATAACTGTAACTGTTGTTTCCATGCCTTTGCACTTACTATTTCCTTAGTTTGTTGCTGAGAAAACAACAGCCAGGCATGCAGCAAAAATTCACTGAATGAAGAAATAAGAATAAATAAAGAGGGGTTACTGTGCCCCAGATGGATAGAGGCCATTCTGAGAAAGACCAGTGTAAGGATGCAAACCCTGCTGATGCTCTGATAAGAAGAGATGCCTCCCTTATTTAATTCTCACTTACAGCAGTGGCAATCAGTAATCTAGTTAAGGTATGTACCAGCCCATAATATCTGTCAGGCAAACGATGTGCAGAAATGTGCGGACCAGTTCTGGCACTCTGTTCAGTACTGTCCCTTTTCCGCTGTCAGCAGTACTGTTGGATTCTCCTAATATAATTACATTGACTTTTATTCAATTAAGTGCCATTCCTAGCCTTAAAAAAAAGCTACTTTATCAATTGATTCAGGTGTAATGCAATAATAAAGATGAACTCATGGCAGTGCATTAGCTCTGCTGTTCATAACTTCTGAACATAGGTTCATTCATAGCAGTCGATTTCCATTATGCAACCACAGTTCAAAAGAATTGATTCTTTTGCATTCATTTCTTAATCTATTTCACTTGTGTTTAATACTCTTCCTAAATATCATATGCAAAAACATTCTGGTAGGGATGAGAGGAGCAAATTGTGAGAAAAAGTTCATCTATTTGGACACTGAAGTTTTGAAATCTTATGGCAAAACCAAAGTCACAGAGGCTACAACCTTGTCAGAATTAAGAATGCTGTCTGCTGAAGGTACTAACACACATTTCCTGAATAGCTGAAAGGTTGTTGGGATAGGAGGGAAGGAAGAGTATGTTTTCATAGACACACCAGTCTAGAGTACTTGGAGTCTGACTCTGCACCCCTGTCCCATCTGCTACACAGCTAGATGTAGCATTGCACCCTGAGTACACCGTGCAGGGTGCTGTTTATGCCCTGTATAAAGAAAGTGCTTCCCAGGGCTGACAGTAGCATTCTCAAGGCTTCTTTGGAAAATGATGACAAGGGTGCTCTGTGTAGTAGGAACGTGCCCATGAATGTAAGGACAACTACAAATAATGGATCCATAAGCAAAAAAATGGAATTAAGAAAGAAGAGTAAGGATAAAGGCAGACTAGAAAGAGAAGCAGTACAATCAGGAAGTTTTAAAAGGGAGATGTACTGGGAAAAGGCAAGAACTGGCAATTGCTAAATAGAATAGCGTTGAGTTTAGGGGCAGAAATGAAGCATGATTTGCTATGAAGCTATGAAGACTGTTATTCAGCTGGAAAGGCAGAAGACTATGCGGCCAACAACCTGTACTCTGACCCTGTAGCTGCAAACAGCAGTCAGAGAAAAATGAGGAGAAAAAGTAGCACTACAAATATTGGCCAAGCCCATACTATCTTTTGTCTTGATAAACTTAACTATTTCTTTGCTCCTCTCATCCAATGCTGATCTTCCTTGCTTTTTTTCTTGGACAATGTACTCATTCAGCCATCTTAAATTGCTCCAGTTCCCAGACCCACTTCTCCGTGCCTAATTGAAGAACTCTTTCTGTGCTGCTTTGTCACTCCTAAATCCTAGCAAGTCCTCTACCAGCCCTCAGCCAATGCTAGCCACCTTGTCATCTGTTCATCTGTTCCTACCCATGGCACCTGCAGTTTCTTGCTTCAGCTGTTCTGTTCCCTGATGTTATTTACAAGCCGCTACCCCTTCATCCTCTGAATACTGCTCCCAGGTAAGTGTAAATAATGTTCCCTGGGTAAGCTGAGGCACAGCTTTGGCAGAGTGATTTATGCCAGTGCATAAACACTGCCATCAAGCAGGCAGAAAATCATGAAGTAAGATATGCCAAAAGCAGCTAAGCTTCAGCTTGCCATGGCTCTAGTACTCCTCATACCTGAGCTAGCCAATTTAAGGCCATCTCTGGTGTCCTTTGTACTGCAGTTGCTGCTGTATCTGCGGGAAAAAACCTTGAAGAACCTAAATGAATGGCAGAGGTACATATATGTATTGAAAATGTAAAATATTTGACCTAATAAAATCCTCTGAATGACTCTGGACTTCTTAGGCTGCTTATTTGTACATCAATGACCAAATGACATTTCATCATGGCAATGGAAGTGTTGCGTAAAGATAATTGGCGAATGAAGTCTTCCAGGCAGAAGTATGAGGTTGAAAGAGCTTAACTGAAGGCATATCTCACTTAGCTCCAGTTGCCAGATCTATCCCATCCTAGGCAACAAGGGATGGTGAAGAGTGTTAATTCTGAGAATTTAAAATACTGTGTGTCCCAAAAAATGTCCAAACACCTGTTTAGCTGCGTACTACAAAAATGAGGAGAGTATTTTTCCAAGATGTTTTGAGATGTAGCTTGCTGTGGCAAGGAAGTTTCAACAAAGTCTGGTTTATTTTAGGAGGCCAAGAATGCCTGATTTTTCCACAAAATTATCATTCTTCTTTCAAGTTACTATTCATGAACTAGACATATGGTGGGCAAAAGCGTGTGGAAAGTCCTCACCAGAGTGAATTCAGCCTTCTGAATTCAATAATCTTAAGAATGGATCAGTGCTCCTGTAAGGATGATAGTAATGATGATACAAATGAAATCTGTGGTCGTGGCAAAGTAGCAAGGGTATCTTAGCTCCCACTTCACCATTGCCCTTTCAGACAGGAGTTTTGGTAGCAGCACAATGCAGGGTGCTACAGCAACTACAGCAGCTCTCTGACTGTGGGCATGATCCCACTGGTGGTAGTATTTTTCTTCCCTTATGAAGTTCATGGAAGTATTCTTCCATAATTAGAATTCATTGTCGGTTCCACCCCACCTACTACTATCAAGCTCCTCTGCTGAGAGATGTACTATGCATCAACAGAAGAAAGGGGATTATAAGCCTAGGAAATATGGTCAATTAAACGTACATGCCATTTACACAGCTCATAAATCCAGACTGGGTTCTCTTCAGCAGTTTCTTTCTGCACTTGTCAATGAATCTGATTTTGTTAATTTACTATCCATTTGTTGGAAAGAAAAATGTAATGGCCTCTTTATTATAGTTTATTTTTATTTAGTCAGTCTTTTTGTTTCTTTTTGAAGTGAGTGAGGAGGAATTTATCAGAGAGCAGAATTTGTCCTGGCATAGAAATTGGCATGAATTCTATTGATGACTCAAGGCCAACTTTTGATGCACCCATGGCTGTAGTCCTATTTGCACTAGGACAAAATGCATCTCTGATGAGCACAGCAGAGTTAGGGAATTTGGATGATAAAGAGTACTCTATTTACATTCAAGTACTATACAGAGCACAAAATCAACTGCATGAAAATTGGGCTGAATGTGTTGTTCACAGTTCAGGGCAGGGCAGGTTGTTGAAAATGAAACATAAAGCATTGTTTTCTTAATTTTTTAGCAAGAGAAAATTATGATTACACTTAAATATTAAGGGGATGAGAGAAAAAGAGAGTGAGAATGAAATAGCAGCATAGTTGTTAGGGCAGTCAGTTAGGGACTAAAGAAACCCATTTTCCACTCCCTGATGCAGTCAGACAGAAAGGCCAAGACAACTGATGTCCCAGTTAAATGTCCTAGCTATTGGCCCCTTGCTCCTCCTTGGCTGACGGAAAACGACAACGTTCCCTGATGAAAAGCTCAAACATCAAAGCCCACTGTATTGTTCATTAAAATTCTGAAATTAATAATTTCAATATTTCCAGTTGTATCCTGCCACATCCTTTCTTTCTATGTTTTCAGATAAAACAATATCCCCATCTCTTATACTTCAAATGTTCTGAAAATGCACTTTCTGGCAATTACATGATTTGGCAAAGTAATACCACCCAGCCCTATCATTCTAACACTGCAAAGAAATCACAGACAGGAGGTCACAGCAGGGAGCCATCAGTCTTTGGGCAGCTTTGTTTTAAGATACAACAAGTGATCCCAGCATTAAGAAATACAATGAAACTATATTTGGAGACTTAATGCACTAAAAGTCAACATTAAATTATTTCCTGTTAAATTCTGTTCAAGTACTAGTAGATTTTTGGTTTTTTTAAGAAGATAGAAGCTAATACTGAGTTACAAAACCTGAAACCACACAATCTTCAGCAGTTTGAAGAAGGTTCTATTACAAAATCAAAGGCCAGGACACATTTGTCTGGTGGTTTACATACTGATTGGCAAACCTCTTATTAAACTTGGATATGTATGTAATCGCTCAGGTTGTACAGGCCCCATACAAGCTATCCTCCTGCTATACTTAATTTAAAACTAAGCTTTGTCAGTCTTGTTTAAAATACCATAAACAATTAAACTTTCATTATTCCTCTCATGAGACTTTTTCCACACCTATTTTCAGCTCAGTATTCAGCTTACTTTTTTACCTATAATGAAATGTTAAAGCAAAGTTCTCTTTGTTTCTCTTCACCTCAAAGGCTGCCGATTAAGATTTATGATTTTGTTTAAAAATTTCACATGATCTTAATCACTAACGCAATTTGCTAGTATGGCAAAGTATTGTGGTCTTACCTCAATTTCGTGTTCCCTTCCTGCTTATTTAAGCCTGAAACTCATAGAAAGGTCTCAGAATATGTGAACATAACAGAAAGTAAACGAAGAATTTTATGCTTTCTCAGAATCAATGCAGATAGAAAGTGCTGAGTTTCATGCAGCTAAAATCAAAGAACCAGAAAGTAAGACTCTGGCTAAATATAACAGTGTACATATTTATGAGAAAAGATATGACCTTAATTCTGATATTTCTTCAAGAAGGAAGCAGCAATCATTTTCCCCATTTACTTAAGAGAATCAACAATAAATAGTTCCTGGAATTTAATTAGTAATGGAAACTGTTAAAGAAATTATCTTCTCAGTTACTGTTCTAATTTTGCCACTCTCTTAGCAGTCTTTGATACTTTTTTTTTTTTTCAATTAAAAAGAAAAAAATTCGTAAGTCTAAGCAAAGATAATAATTATGGTTGAAATCCTGATCTGACCTAAACTATAAAATTCACATTTATACGAACAGGGCCAAGGTTTCAATCTGTGTACTAGCACTTCCATGTATTTGATCATGTTTAGTTTGCCTCTAAATGTAAGGGGAAAAGAAGGGATAGGGGCTAGTCTTTAGAACAATGACTGAAGACAAAATACTATAGCACCCAATGAAACCATGGCATTTCTACATTAACAGTTTGGGTAATAACATCAGTGCTTGAGGCTTTAAATTGCATAGAATCTGAAAAATATTAACCTTTCATAGGAAGAAAATCCAAAAGGTAAAATACAGTTCAGCACCTATTAAAAAAAGTAAAAAAACAGTACTTATTAAACGCAGGAAATAAAGGACAAGTAAGTTCTTGCAAATTAAAGATGTGGAGCCCAGTCATTTCAATCCCTTTCAATATGAAACAAATCACTCACACTGGTCACGAAGACAGCTCCCTCTACACTCAAATTATTCACTTGAAGATAAGCTCCCATCAAACTCTTTAGGGGTTTAACTAATTTACTGCACAGATACGGCACGTCTGTTGTAATAACAGGTAGGATGTATTGGGGTCGACCATTTATCAGAATTAGACTTCTTTTTTCAATTCGCAGTGAATTATGCTGCCTACACTGCTCCTCTTTCTCAGAGCTTCTCATCCCCTTATGGCCCCTAATGTGGCAGGCAAACAAAATTGACAGTCTCATCTTGTCAACAAGGGGTGATTCTCCTGAGAAGCCATTTAACTTTGCAGAGGAAGCAATGTATTAATGTGCCTGTCCCAGGAATGTTAATCATCTTCAAGCTCCCTCTAACTTTGACATGAACGAAATCACCAAATTTGTTTACTAAATGAATCGTAATATGCTAATAAGAGAGCATGACATATATGGTAAAGCCAAACAGATGGTTTGTTTACTCCACTTTGCAACTTTATAAATGTTGTAACTCTGAAGATGTTAGTGAGAATTATTGGTTTGTTGGCAGTGGCAAACACGCCTTTTGCATACTTAATCCACAGTTAGAGTCAGAAAACAATTTGTCATCGCCATGGAATGCATAAAAAATGTTAATGCTGAGATGGCATTTGGGGAGGCAGGATAGCCGACTGTGTGAGCAAATACTCAGGTTAGATGTGGAACTGATATCTGATGGCAATGTTTGCTACCAAATAATTTTTAATGTAAAATCTGACAGGTTCAGGATTCTTGAATGGCCGAATAATTCAGTACATACCTGTTGAGGTGTTTAGTGAGATGGTCCTTACAGTGTGAACAGAATTACACTTTCACAACAGCTGTGTGTGCTCAGAAGCATTGAGGTCATGTTGCACTCTTAATATATTACTATTGTTGTCCATTAAAGATCAAAAGATATTACAAACAAAAAGCACAACCACTTGCGTATTTGCCAGACTTACTCAGAAATGATCAAAATTGTGTTGCAACACTTCAACCTCTCACTTTACTAGCTGCCTGGAAGCAAAACAAACTCATTACAAAACAGCCAGCACTGTTGTCTGATATCTGGACTGGTTGAGAAAATTTAAAATAAAAAGATTTATCTGACGGAATATTTCCAAAGTGAACCAACTAAGTGTAGCAATGTTATGTGCATGAGAAGGTCATCATATGCACAACAAAGTCCTTTGATAGAAATTACAGGTGCTCAGCACCACTGACAGTCCAACGGCAGTAAGCTGTTTCTACATCTCCACATGCTCTACAGAAAAGTTTATCTCCTGTGTGTTGAAGTATTTTGCTGGTCCTTCACACAAGGTGAATTTCCCCTTAAGAAGTACTGAGGCAACATCCAGGTAGAATCTGTTGCCAAACTGCATGAATTAACATTTCTGTTTAAACTTAAATCATCTAAATAGTATATGATCCAAGTTTTGTAATCAGAAGTTTTCATCCTTCATTTTACTGTTACAACAGCCATGTAAAATGTGAAAATTTTGCAAGATTTTATGCAAACAGTCCTTCCAGTTCAGCATCCCACTCGAATTTTACTGTGTTTCAAGTTTCAGTAAATGCAAAAAAAGATAAAACTCAGCCAGAACAGCTAGCTTCCCCCAATTCTGCTTTGAAACCAATTCTTTTCTCCCAGACATTGATGCACAGCAACACATTATCTCATGATTTGCTTAGAAGGTTCATAGACTCTTTACAGATTGCATTATAGTTCAAATTAATAACAAACCCTCAGATCCAGGGTTAGTTTTGTATGATTTCAGGTTAAACAGCAAATATGTAAACCATTTCTTTTGGTCATAATGCAATGGTAATTCTCATTCCACCTGCTTTGTTTGTCTAAAAATGCTGGTTTTATTTATATAATACCAGAGGAACTATAAAAGCAAATATGATGTGGCACTTCAACAGGGTTCCTCTATTACTAATTTTTGCATTACTAAATAAGTACCCCTTTCAGGTCAACTGATAGCTGATTATTCTATAACCTCACTTCACTGATGCCCCAACTCCTAAATAATTTCAATCCTCTGAGATTTTTCCATACATACTATTGTCAGCAGTTATTAAATTCTCAAGTTTTTACCCATCCACAAGAGACTGTGAAAAGATATCTAAGGGAAGTATGAGTTCAGCTTGCCGTCCAAGGATTATTTTGGAAGAAACATTAGCGGCCGTCCCAGCCTGGCGCTTATATCTCATTTGAAACATCTACTCATTCCTGACCAACAAAGAAAATTTCAATAAAGTACTTTTACTGGTTTAACAGCAGTGAGCTCCTGGGATTGTCAAAGTGCTCAGTCTTTTCCGAGGAGAGAAGGAATCAGCAGCTCAAATATAATTAACCTTCCATTCTCAATGCAAACTGCCACGCACAGGAGCTCTGCAGTCTATTAGTGAAGTTATAACGGCCAACAGGCAGAGGCAAAATTGGTCAAAAAGTTGGCTGCTGCTGTCATATTTTTAGAATTATGATTAATGACACTAATAATGTGGATGATTACTGATATGTGTATCTCCTGCAGTTTATCATATTGCACTGGCTGCCTACGTCCACAATAAACATGATGCTATCATTTACCTCTTTATTGAAGGCAATCCTTCTCTTGAAGGAGCACATTCTAATTACTTTGTAATGTTTTATGTCTTAAACATTTTGCAGCTCTGGACCTTGCCAACTGCTTCATGTCTACCATTGATTAATTACAGAATGTTTAATCAAAATTTAGAACCTAATGCAGTCATTTATGAGTGTGCTGCAGTGCCAAGATAGTTAGGCTGCTGTCCCAAGCTCGGAGAGTGCTGGGTTCAAAATTAAATCCCAGAAATGTGGAAGATGCCAAAGATTTTACCTTGAGTGATTTGAGTTTAAAATCTTACTTCGGTTGATGAATGACAGGCACCCACCCAAAATGAGAGGTCCTTCTTGTGCATGTATGTCTGCTTGTGTCTTTCTATTACATTTTTCTTCTTTAAATGTCTTCATTTTTCCTTTTATGCCATTGCTGCTGTAGTTGCTTCTCAGCTCCCTTACAAGACTTCCCTGCTGCTAGAGCTTTTGCAAACACCAGTCAAGAGAGTGTAGTTTTGAAGTGGTTAAACAAGTGAAAAATAATTTGCAGGGACAAATACATAAGTTTTTTTTTTAATGTGGATTTTTATGGTACTGTCATACAACCATTCACCGTTGAAGTTAAGTGTTTTTTTAATACCATTACTGAACTGCTGAAATGGATGCTAATATAGCTTGGAGTGCTAATGTCAAATCCTGGTAATAAAAAAGACAGACTGCTGAATGAAATAATTTCAAGTAAAAAATAGAACAAAAGTGCTCTCACTCTCGCTCTCCACTTTTATTGAATTGGGACTGACTGAGCCAATTGCTTTAGAAGTCTGTAAAACACAATTACTAGTGAGCTGACTGACCCAGCAGTGCCCCTTCTGTGACAGAACAGACTAAAAAGGCTGCAGAATTAGTGCTGCTCCTCTATCTGGCTATCAGACCTGAGAGACGTCCAGCACTGGATCTGTTATCCTTCCTGCCAGGGCCTGCCTCCTCCCCTCATGAAATCTTGGTTCTCAGTCTTACATAATATATGATCTGCATGCATCTTCTTCCTGAAACAAGGGCTTATTTACCTTTTCTGAGTGGGAATCCAAGTTCTCTTTCTATCCATTGTATTCTTAGATCTTTATCTACCAACACGGCTAGATACATGTCTTTTAGTACACGCATCCACAGGCATACACACATTTACGTGTTTGGGCTATTTTTATTTCCACATTTTGTGCAGTAAACACAAAAGTACAACATAAGATTTATGGGCAGCAAAATTAACTATGTCCCCTTTGTATTTTCAGTCGTAAGTGGCTGAAGTGCAATTGCTTTTTTATTTTGGCATAACAAAGAACAGGAGAGAGAAAGGGACAGAGAGGAAGGAAGAGGGAGAGAAAGGGAAAAAATGTATTGAACTGGAAGTAGCCAACACTTTTCCCTAGTTAATAAAATAAGCAATAAAGTTTGTAAACCACTAGAATCAGTAACATTGGAAATCACAACTTATAAAACTTATAATTTACAGCTTATGTTTCGGACTCACATAGTTTGACATGGACATACAGCTTAGGCTTTTTTTTCTCTTTCTCTTCCAAAAAAAAGCAAAAACAAAGTGACAGCAAAAATTATCTTCTTATTACAATCACATCTTTTCTTTCTCTCCTCCCGCTCGTCCCCATACAAAACAAACCATTTTGCATTTATAAACAGTGCCAACAAAGTCCTGCAGTCCTTTCTTTCTTGTGACAGTGTACATTTTGGCAAATCTAAAACTCTTTCATTTTTCTTCCAGGTCCATTTATATGAAGCCTGCAGGTGCCTTATGGCAAAAATGTTAAATTATTTCTTAGACAAATCTTTTAAGTAATGCTTTTTAGGGCAAGCTTAAATGCAAAATGAGCTCTTAATTAAAAAAAAAAAAAAAAACCACAACAATTTGCTTAGCACAAGGCAAACTGATCGTTTAAAAGATGTTGCTTGGGAGTAGGAAACACTACTAAAACCTTAGGTTTTCTCTAGAAGTGGTGGGCTCTAAACTCCTGTCAGGAAATATCCAGTGTTTGCCATTAAAAGGTCAACATGTGAAGAGTCATAAGTGGTATTGCACCTGAGATATTCCCATGTTACCTCAGGTCCCCACAGACCACCCAAGGTATTTCTAGTGCCATTTGGAATGTTTTATGTGTACCTGCTGGATGTGAATGAGTGGTTTCTCCTTAGTACCTACAGCATAATACAATTAATAATAGTACATGATGTGTGCCACAGCTGGGCATCTTTGCTGAAGAGAGGCAAAAGACAGAAGACTGAGTACTGCAGGCCAGGTTCAAGGGGTAGCAAAAAGCAGTGTGCGGTGTCTTGCAGTACATAGTGACTTGCAGTACATAGTCTTTCCTTGACACTGCCCAGTATTTAACTCTGATAATTCTGCACCTCTTCCTTCAGATAAGTAGTCAGCAGTCTGGTTATCTTTCTCCTTAACTGTTTCTAACTGCACAGTATGCTCCTGCAATTATGGGCTCTACTTTACAAATTTGCTATTACTCCCTGTCATATTTGCTAACCACTAGCAACTTGTATAACCATGAAAAGGTGTGCTAGATTTAGAGAGGCTGGGTTTTGCATTTTCTTTTCCCCAGGGTCCGTAAATTGCCAAATATTTTTGAGTAGCATCTTTTCACTAAGACATATTTCAGTGCAAAACACGCTCATCTCACCTGTTTGTTGCAAACCTGCCTTCAGGCCAGTGGCTACAGCAAAACGTTCCCTGTAATTCTTAACCAATCTATCTGGGTCTACTACCCAAGACCTATCTTGTTAATATTGGAATAGGAACCCAAAAAAGCTTTGTTTTACTATACTGATTGCCTGCTACATAATTCTACTTCAAAAAATACCCCGTGACCTCACAAACCCTAGGAATGACTAATATCTTTCGGATGAGGCCAACTGTGGACAATGTCTACATCTATGCAGATATACTGACAGGACTGGCACACTATCCTCCAAAACAGTGTTGCAGCTATTTGGAGTCATCTACACCCAGTAATTTTTCCACCTTCTGGGTTATTTTTTTTTTTTTTTAGGTGATTTCTAGGGCTTGCCTCGCCAGTTTTCCTACTTTCAGGTAAACTTAACTTTAATTCAGATATGCCCCAGCACAGTCACTCAGTTCACGTTCTAATGAATGAAATGGCTCAAATCTAGGGGGAGGAGCATCATCATCATTAAGGGGAGAAGAAAATGACGTCACCTACAAGTAATCTTTGGTTAGGCCATAAGATCTGATGTAAAATTTGCCTCTTTAGGTGACAGTTTCTCTTTTCAGACAAGCACAGCTGATGAATGTATCATGTATGTACATAGGACAGCATTTACCTGCCTACTTAGTGTCTCTCTCATTCATTGAAAGCTGTAACTCCAAAGGGCAGTAAACACACAGCTGTTTGTGCCACAGATGTGTCTCCCTCCCCCTTTCATTATTTCTCCTCAGACTCCACCTGAGACTATTAGACCTCGCAGGTTGCAGTGTCTTGTTCCTTTTCATGCATCCAGGCTTTTGCAAGTAGTGCCCTGGTGCTATCTTGTATCTGTAATGTACTGCTTCCTCCACTGTAACAGAAATCTTACAGTCTTCTGCTGTTAAGTTTAAAAGAACAGCTAGAGTCTTTCTCTGCAGGTACTAACATAGCTAGATGTTTTGTTTACTCCACTTCCAAAAGACTAGGGAAGACGGGACATCTCTGTGTATGGGGAACAGCTTTACATTTACTCAGTTAAGTGGAAAATACTGAATTTTCTCCCACTCTCTGGAGAAGAGTTTTGGTTCTTCCAGTTATTTCCTAGGAACCTGAGGGCAATCAGGTGGTTGTGAATATGCATTCATGTTTCCATTCCTGTCTTCTGAAATAATCTCTTTCACTGAACATAAGACATACAGAACCTGCACAGGAAACTTGGACAAAACAAGTTAAACATTTACACTATTTGTCACAACACATAGCAGGGGAAAATATTGCTTAATGCATGTTTTGCTTTTGGCTAGTATTTTCAATGCTTTACTTATGCTTACCACCTATCTTAATCCTGGTGTAACAGTTTATTTAAATAAACTTCTCAGGTCACTGAAAAGTCATTGACTTATTTTGCAAGTTCACATAAAAATGAGACTTCTTACACTGCACAAAAAACTGTACTGTCACTCTCAAATTGATACCATTTTGTGTACCAAAAGAGAACAAGGTAATGAAAGCAGCAGATTGTTTTAAAAAACAACCACCACCTCCAACTCAAACCCAAAACAAATGGATATGTGTAGTTGGAAAAGACCTCCCTCCACACCAGAGCTGATCCTGCAATCTTTACTTGCATGCGTAGCCTCTTTAAGGCTTGTTTTAATTTATTTCTTTTCTTTTAAAATAAAAAAAAATCTTATGAAGAAATTAGTTGTATGCATTCCAGTTTTAATTCTGCTTCCCTTGTTGACATGGCTGAGTATGCAATATGACAGAACTCTGTGTTCAACGTGACTAATCATGAAAGAGGTTAGCTCTGTGTTACAGGTGGCACAAAAAGTTTCTTTATGATCCACGTTCTCTTGAGTAAGTAAGAGTTATGTGAACATTAGCAATGACACACATCTCAGTGACTCTGTAAGAGAAAATGTAATGGTTTATACAATTGTATTGCATATGCTGCCAGTCTCTTCATAAACTGCAGAAACAGTAGTATAGGTGTAAATATGTTTATATTTTTAAAAATGTATAAAGTAGCCCTTTTGTCTCTTGACAAATGGTTCATCAAACACCTAATGTCTTAAAACCTGATTTCCTTGTCCTTACTGGAGGAAATTCAAGATTTATATGACCGCTAATTATATTAGGGGAAATACAGCAATAGTTATCATGGACTGGTGTGAAATATCTTACTTCTTGGAGCTATCTGTTCCTAGAATCGAGTGCATTTATAGAAAACAATTCTCTAAAAAGTTATCTGTAGAAGATTCCAAGCATAGTAGGATGATGAAAAAAATGGGTGCTGTTGTGTCAAGGGGGTGATAACAGGAGGCAGGTAGCAGCTTTCTCACATCTTCACCTCTCTTGATAATGTATCCAGTGGCTCATCATAGGTAACTGCTGTTAATTTATTCAAGCACACCTGTACAGGGCTGGAAGTCAGGTAACCAGACAAAAAATATGTCTCTGCTTTTTCAGTACAGCTACCCAGAGGCCTATATCCACACAAATTTAGTTCTGGAGACATCAGCAGGTTTAAATAAACCACCAACAGATGTCTTGCTCCATACAAATCAAGGAGTTTACATGTTTAAATCTGGACTGATTTAACTAGCAATCAAGTGGCAAGATCACACTTGGCACCAATAGTTGCCTCTTATTTATTTATAAGTCACCCTGAGCAGATATTATATTGTTTTTAAATTCATTCATGGTCTCAGTCACCTTTCCCATCTTGTGGAACACACACAGACACACATGCTCACTTGGTGCAAAAATTTAAAGACAAACTTGAGCAATTAATAGTCCTACTTTAGTAGCAGAAAGACAAAATGAAAAGTTCTTGCTTTGTTCCTCTGAACAGGTACGCCGAGGATTAATTTATTTTGCATACACTAAGTAAAAGGAAAATGTGGCAACATATTGTTACTAATGCTGCATCCTACCTTAAGAAACACAGATTTTAATAGTGCCAATACTAGGTGAAACTGCACTAAGGTTGACAGAGAAGATGGCTGTATTTCTCCTTAAGATCTGACAGCTTCTCCTGTTTTATCAGTGGTTTTGACCATAATATTATTGGCTCTTAAAGGTGAGAGCCACAAATGAAGCCAACTTCTTGAAGCTTCCTGACTTTCAGCTCTGCATGTGCTCTCCAACAGACTCTTAGATGAAACTTTGGCATTGGTGTCCGCTTTGAACAGGAAATAACTACTCCCTCCTCGCATCCACATGTCTCATCTACAGCTCAGGATCATTCCCTGAGCAGCTGTAACTCAGTGCTGGCTTCAAGGACCAACCACACTTATCTCTTTGTAAGGCAAAGTCAGTAACTGCTGGGGCAGGACTCACAGATAAAGCTGGGAAGCATATCCCAGGGCAATCTAACCACTGGGGCCACAGGGCCTTTCTCCTCACTCACAGGAGAGACACCCTCCGAGTCCAGAGACAACTCACTTTAGAGAGAATTCTTTCCATTCAAGTGCATGGTTCTCACAACAACTTACCTTCTTTCTCTTCTTTCTCTTTTCCATCTAAAAAATTATCCTCCTCTTTCATTCAAAAGGAGGTTCATGACATTGCTTCTGACCACTGACGCAGTTTTTAATACAGTCTCTTTCCCTATTTACTCTTAATTTCTTTCTTACAAGAAGAAGTAGCCTGAATATCTTGCCTTTAGAAGAAAGGACATGTAAAGTAAATACAGAAACAGACATGGATGAACAGCTAATTCAGGGAGTTGCTGGTGAAGAATGGAAGAAAAAGCAGTTTTCACAAGTGTAGTGCTTCCAGGAAAACAAAGACAGAAAGACTTATCTGTTTGGAGAAACAATCAAAGATATAGCTACCTATAAGGTTGATTTTGTGAGTGATGTTACTTGTAGCTCAGAAGGTGATAAAAAAAGGCCCTTTTAAAAAAATCTACGCTTAGTGGAGCTTGGCAAGTCAAAAGCAGTAGTGCCTAATTTTTAGAAGGGAAAACAGAATTACTGGGTCATTGATGGTAAGGGCCAGGAATCTGCTTTACTTTCCTCTGCCCTGTGTTGAAAAAACACATGTGAGGTGGACTCCTGAATCTTCTGGTTATCTTGATCCTAATTTACAAGGAATAGCACTGTTTAGTCAAAGATCTCAGCAGATATTCCAACCTTTCTGGCAGAAGGATATTTATACAGGAGTTGACCTTGGCACAAATGATGTAGGAATGGTGAAGCTGGATTTAGTCAGCCCTTAACATGAATTGCTACAGGATGCATTCCACAACGGAGGGTTGCAGCTGTGACGTGGATAAAAAAACCCTCCTTCAGTCAAAGCAGCACTGTATTTGCTCCTGACATGACCCGCTGCCTCTAGTAACCAGCAGTTTGTATCACAACCCCACTCTCGCAAAGCGCATCCCACTGTTAACAAATTGGAGTTTTGTGTATGTACAGAATGGGGAATATAGACAAACCTTTGATTAACTAGAATTGCATTGGAAAATGCCTTTAAGCCATATCAGATGCCTCTAAAGCAAACAAAGACGATTAGCCAATGTTAGTTATCTCCACATAAGCTTGTATTTTGTTTTAGAACATAACTGGAGTTATGAGTTTTAGACCACTAACTAGTTATAATAGGATTAATAAAATAATTAATACAATACTAGTAATATGATTAATAAAATTACTAAAGATAGTAACTTCACAAGACTCTGTAAGCTATGGGATAGTTAAAACTCTGATTTCATTAAGAAGATAGTACTGAAAAAATGTTTTCATTCTCAAAGTAAAGAAATTCTAAGCTTCTCTAGCTAGTCAAAGATTATGTCACTCACAACACAAGGAAATCACACAGATTTTTTATAATGTGTCCAAAGTGGAACACCAGTACATGACAAATATTATTCAGGAATTATTATTGTGTGCTTTAGGTAGCTATTTCTTATTTCTTGTACAGCATTTAATAGCAAAATGCTTCAGAGCTTTTAAATGAAATTGATTTAAGTGGCTGGGAGAAGTTCTCACTTTGCAATGCTATTAATTTAGTTATCCAGTTATCTTTGAGGTGCTCTCCATAATTTGAAGAGGTAGAAATTTTACATTTAGGTAATGACTCTCTCTAAAATATGAGTGCTAATGAAAACATCAAGCCTGAATGTGCACGCAAACTGTACCATACCTTTGAATTTTTTGAAGTGTATAACCACTCTTAAATCTTTGCAATTAAAGGATATAATATGCCCATGAATTTTTTTTGTCCCAAGTGCAATGTATAATTGAAACATATTCTGAATGTTACTAGTGTAATGATATAAAAAGATGGTCTTGAGCGTTACACAACTCAAGATGATGTGTAAATAATAATTTTGCCTTTAAATATGCAGCCTGCATTTTAAGTTCCTGAATAAGATTTTTATTTTATGGCTTGCTTGTAATAAGCTTAAAAGGAGTGTCCTACATAGTTCACAAAATATTTTCAAAATGTGCCCCTTTTGTCTCAGAAATATTTTATGTATGTCATCACACTCATCTTTTTCTTAAAACCTACAAATCTTTACTATGTTAACTTTATTATTAGTATGATCTATCAGTGGATTCCTGCTGAAATAGAATGCATTGCATAAAGTTCCAAACTCTAAAGTTAGCCACTTTTTACGTTACATGCTGAATACAAAACTGTTTTGCGTAGTACATGACTGACTTCATAATTCGCTTATGGAAACAGACCAAACAAGCCAAATTCTTGACTAACAAAACCTGTGCAATTTAAGGAACTAAATGGGGTTGCACATATCTAAACTCAGCATAGATTATGCCACTTAATTCACACGCTTCCCTTGTCAAACTCAAGTCTCAAAAAAGTTATCAGGATACCCCAAGAAGGGAGTCTTAGTTTAGTTTACCTGCTTCACGTCCAGTGGTTTCATCCTACTGAAATGCAAACTCTAGATTGTCCTTCTTAGCCGTTTTGAATTTGTATTCTTATGTGTGTTCCTATTTTTCTGTTTAGTGGATTTCATAAATAGTAACAGAAGACATGAGATATTTGGGGACTGGACTCTCCATTAAAATAGTGCATTTTGGCTCCTCAGTATCCTCGACACTAACTTTCTCTCATTTTATATATGATATATTCACTTTCAAACCACATCAATTTCAATGGAAAAATAAAAAAAAAGGGAGCTGTGTGTGAAATGTTTAGCTAGGTTTAATTTCCTTCTTGTGTCTGCTAAGTTTTTACAACATAATGAAAAAATATGAAACACAAGTAAAGAAAAAGAGACAACCCAATCTCACCATCACTCCATGAACCAGAGAGATTTTGTTATGTGACAATATGATCATCATCACATGCAAGAGCTTTTATCTACAAGTATGAAATAACTGTGTTATCCTACCACCTTGACAAATTCCATTTATATTACATTTTCCTCAGGAATCAAAAAGAATGGTGTATAAAAAAAAAACCCCAAACCCTAAGAGTTTAAGGACCAGCTGCTTCTGTTTAAGCCCAACTGTTTCAGTATTGATGCAGCATAGCTAGGGCATGATGTCATCTGAAGGGCCAGCAGAATATACCCTGGCTGATCTTAAAAATATGTAGGGGTCTAGCCTCTCCTCTCTGAGTGTGCATAATTCCCATCAGTGGGAAAGGCAGTTGCTCACATGCAGAAAAGAAGATAAAATAGACTAAATGACCATAGTGTACAGAGAGGTGTATAAGTTCTACTAAAGAAAGAGACAACTATTTTCTTAATATTAACTTGTTCCTGCTACAACACAGCAGCTAGTTTTGAAAATTGAAGAGAAAAAAAGAATAGTCTTCTAATGCTTTCTGTTTCCTTTTATATGACCCTATGGGGATGGAAATCATTCTTTTATTCCAATCCTTCTGTTTCTCTCTCCATCCATTCATCCAACCGTCCATCCACACCTCCCCCTACTTCCTAGTTCTATGGTTTGATATGCATACATGGAGATATTTGTATTGTATATAATTTACTATATATTTAATAGAAGTTTTTCTTGTTTTAAAAGTTGCAGGGAGAAGAAAATCAATGTAATAAAAACTGCAGCTTATAAACAGAAGTACAATACACATGTTCACAGGCACACAGAAAGAACAGCGACATTTATTATCTAGCCAGTCACTTAAGAGGATGGCACAATATATACTATTCTGAATGCCAAGCAACAATGAAAATCTCAAAGTGATAAAACTCTCTCAATGTCATGGGAACACGACTGTCAGTTGTCATTACTGTACATCTCTCTGTTTCTTCATATATCCTAAACTGCCTATTCTTACATAATTCAACACATTTAATAATGTAGAAAATCAATTAATATTTACTGACCTGTCTCTGCTTCTCCGTGATGGGAACGCAGCATTACAGCCAGCCACTGTGCAGACATGCATCTCTTTTAAATGAACATTTCTGTAGTGAAGCTTCACACTGTAGGAACTCTTGAAACTTTTCTTGCACACATAGCAGATCTTGGGGTCTGGGCTGGAGCACATTTCACCTTCTGGGGAGAACTTCTGAGGGCTGCTGTAGTTGAATGTAGAAGCAAAACTTTCATGAAGGGCAGCCATACTGGCACTGCCTCCATTGTACAGTCCATATTGGCTCATGTAGAACATATCATATGTAGGGTCTGTATACTCTTCCTTCACCTTAATGACATCCTGGTTGGAAGAGTCATGGTTTTCATCTGGTCTGTCACTGTGCATCATAGATTTTTCACCAGGTTCATGGAGGCGATCATCACCTTCCATGGATTCCTCACACAATTTGGGCTCTGATGACTCTGACTCATTTTCATAGTCTCTCTCGTGCTCCTGGTCTTCTGATGTCATGCTGTCTGCCCTTCTTATGTCTGGTCTAGAAATGCATCTGCTTCTGTCACTTTTGGAAAAGTCTTTCACAGACAGGCCTGGGCTCATTTCCTCCTGAGAATGGCAGTGATTGTCATGACCAATGTCATTCACCATCGTGCTGCTGTCATTCACCTCTTCCTCTTCATCATCAAACTCATCGGCAGTATCAATAACTTCCTTTTCAATTTTAACTGGCATGCTCGACTTCCTTGGCTTCTTCTTGGGGGCAAGGTCAGCATTAGACTCTGGAGTGGGCATCAGCACTGAAGGTACCGATGACTCTGAAGGAGGAGGAGGAGGATGCTCCATGCCACTCACTGCTGGTATTATTGGACTGGTAGGGAGCGAGGTTGGAGGACTCACCATTTCTCCAGGAGTAAGTAAATTTCTGTAAAAAGGAGGAACAGGTTGGACAGTCTTTAAAGCCGGGAACACTAGCTGACTGGGAAGAGGGTTCTGTAGTACAGGATCTAGAGGGGGAGTGGTAAACCCCATTGGTGGACGCCCAGGACTTGTTAAAGTTAGGTTGGATTTTGTACTTGCTATGACTGGAGTGGCGGCACCTGATGTAGCACGAATTAGATCTTTGTCACGGTTGTTCCTTAACATAGGCATGTGGAGGCGGGGATTGGGGTTAGCACTGTGGCGATTGCGGCTTCTGAGAGAGCTGAAGACCATGTTGCAGCCCTCAATAGTGCACCGGTGCTTGATTTTCAGGTGAACGGCATTGTAGTGGATTTTAAGAGTACCTTTATCATAGAAAGTTTTGCCACATGCATTGCAAAACACTCTTCCTTTCCTAGAGGCCGACCCCATTCTCCTCATTCTGTGAATGCGGAATGAGCTTTTAGTGTGTTCTGGTTTTGATAAATCATTGACAGGAGTAGGTGTCTGAACAGGAGAGATGCAGGCTGGCTCAGTTTTAGGCTCAACATTTGTGATGCTGGTCAAAGCATTCCTGCTGGATGTTTGCTCATTCTTGAAAGGTGTAGGGGAAACTTCAGATTCACTGCTCTCGTTATATTCATTTTGGGTTGTAAGGTTTGGTTCACGGAGCCTCATTGCTGGCTGTTCCAGCAGGAGGCCATTTGGAGGCAGCCCCAGCAGCGGAGCAGAGACTGGATTTATGTACTGGAATGGAAGCAGGAATGCAAGGCTATTTGGGATGTTTTCAAAATGATGAATACTGGAAGGATTGCTGTTCTCCAGGTGAGCAAGGAGACTTGGGCTCCTGGTACGATTATTGCTTTCAATAAAAGTCCTTATATCTGAATCCGTCTTTGAAGATGGCACAGCCACAGCCTGCCCTTCTTTTTCTTGAATTGCCATCAGCTCCACGATGGATTTGGTTTCTCCAAATCTCAGGAACTGTTGAAGGGTAATGATCTCTTCTTCCCTGGACATGATGGCCCAGCGGTCCAGCACCTTGCCTGCAGCATCCTAGAGGCCATATCAAAGAAACAACAAAGACAAACACAAAGAAAAAACTTATTGATTCTGCATAATTATTGAATTCAATAGAAGGTGTTCTGCTGTCTGAACATGAAACAGTAAGCTCAAAAACCAACATGCAAACAGCATTAACAGAACTCGACCAAAATTTCAAACTTTCCAGCCATACAAATATAGTAATTAAGAGTCACAGTCAGAGAAACAGATTGAGTTTAATAATGTCAAAGCAAACAAAATGTATACCATGGGGCTCTGTGATCCAAAATGCTTTCAATACTTTCATTTTAACATCCATGTTGATCTATGTACAATGCTACTGTTTAGCATACATTAGCGTAAAACATGAACTGTTCCTGTGCACTCCACTGTAAAATATAGAAAAATTGTACTTCAATCACTATTAAATGGTGACACTATAAGAAAGAGTTAAATAAATGCATTTGATAGATTTGCTTCTTAAATGCAAGCAGACATAAGAGTAAGTCACTCGTGGGCCATCTCACAAGAAATTTTGATGCAAGGCAAAAAGTCTTAAAAATAGCACATAATACTTGTACCTTACTCCTTTTTTTTTTTTCTCTCTCTTTTTTTTTTTTTTTCCCCCATGACTGCAATACTGAAAAACATATTCATTATTAACTTGTATCAAAAGGTAGAAATTGGGGCACTGGTTTTAAGCATAACTGGACTATTATTGGCAATTGATTGTAAGCTTGCAATCTTGGTATGGTTTAGATTTAAGAGATTACTTTTTTTCTGCCTTGTTATAAATGACAGTTAAAAGTATGTAAAAAGTAAGCATCTGATGGATGTAGATAGCATAAATGTGTAAAAATGTTGTCTCTTAACATTGCCTTCTGATAGCAAGGGAAAAATCTAGAGAGAATACACATCAGTAATCACTAGACTATCTGTTGTTAAATATACATTAAAAAGCATTTCACACTTTCATTTTTGCTAGTAAGCATGAGATTTGCCTGAAGGTAGGACTTAAAAATTCTGCAATGTAATGTCAGGCAATCCATTCCAGCATGTATTGATAAAAACATATTAAAATACTTATATAATTAATACATAATTTTATTGGCATCTTTCCTTTGGGGCAAATGCTGGACATAACCTCAGCACAGTAACTATAACTAATAAGCACTGTTGCAGGCCATCAAACCAGAATTATTCCAATGCTTCCTCATGCATTAAATAGTTTGAAAGCCTTGCAAGATACTGCACTGTACTGTCTCTGATCTTTTTAAATCTTGAATCTCAGCTTCAGAACTTTGAACACTTTGGACTATGCACTATTGCAAAAACCACTAGCTCTTGTTTGATTATGAAGCCTGCAAAAGCCTTTCTGGGTTTTTTTCAGGTCTTATTTATTTCATTATCTTCAGTCTTCAGAGGACTGATTCTTCTCTTCCCTCACGTTTCCTAGAGTATCGGAAAATGCAATTTGCCCCAAATAGTAAAGTATATATTTATTTGATTACATCTGGTTTTATTATCTCAGTTCTGATCTGTGTCACCTGTGGATACAAAGTCAGTGATGAAGGTCAATGCCATGTATGTTTCAGTACCTGATGCAACTGTAAAACCTCTAGACAGTCTTCACACATGACCGTTCACAATCAAACCTTACAAGACTAAGAAACCCTCAACAGCAATTAATTATGGAGAATCTTACCCAGCTGACCCAGATGGAAAGCCCAGAAACCATCTCTATGCAGAAAATGTTTAGCATGTATTTACACAGTGATGAAGGAACACCACGATGCAGATGCTGGTCTTGATTTGCAGCATTAGTCAGGAAACGTCCCCACCTTTGAACATTTCTAATTTCTATGCCCTGCCAGTTCTACCTGCCTGATGAAGCAGTATTTTACAGGCAGTCAGTGCTATCTAATAGGAATCATCCAGAACATCAAAAAACTCCACTCAACAACAAAACAAAGTGAAACAAAACAAAACCAAAATGGGGCGAGGGGAGGGAGAAAAAAAAAACACCACCACCACAAACAAACAATTAAGACAGGTTCATATTTTAGTGCTCTAAGACTATTTTTTTCCCATCCAACTAATTTTGGCTACCCTCCCCATGAGTGTGACCTAAAGCTTCTTACGTAAACTTCTCTCACAACTTCCAGCCAGCCATACTGGTTCTACATTTGAGTAATTCCTATCTGGAACTGCAAAACCAGACTTGGTTCAGATTTTGATCTCCAGGCCTTCACTGTCACCTCTGACCCAATCTAAATCCACACATTTCTAATCCCAAACCACAAGTATTAATTCCTTCTAACTGTAACCTGCATTGTTTGAAGATGGAAATAACATTGTCTAATTTACACTGTTTACATGTACTGAATTAGGATTCCTGTCTGCACCCAGCTGCAGGCTGCTTTGTAATGTACTACTGGTAGTAATTTGTTTTGTTTTTGCTTTAATTTGTAAATCACTCACAGGCTTATGCAACAGATGGATGCTTTACAAAAATGGGTATTTAAGTAAATAAAAATTAAATACAGCCAGCACAACAATAACTCATGAGAATAGTAGGTACAGATCCTGTAACAGACTCGCACACATAAGCAGAAGGTGGTACCACACAGTCCCTCACCCGGTGGCAGCACACCCAGCTCTTTGCATGCACAGAACAGGCAGACATCGTCTAAATATGGGGGCTCCCACTATGCTTTAGAGAAGCCATAAGTTGGCTACATGAGCTACCTCTCAATCAGATACCACCCCTCTTTGTTTCATTTAGTTTAAGGGTTTGCAATGAGGAGGGCCAGACCTTCAGCAGCTGCTAAGTCCCACTGATCAGAGAAACTGGCAGTCAAGAGTGCGATTGTCATGGCATTACCCTTGCTGTCATTCAAAGAAACAGCAGGGAATCAGAAAGCTGCTCTTAAATGATCTTTGCCTACTCCTACTAGTTATATCAAGCTATATCTTGTTAATTTTCAGCAATAAGTTGCTTGGCTTTTTTCCCCCAGCAAAAGTAAATAAAAATTGCACAGATGCCTGTATTTAATAGAAAACACACTACTTACGGATACTGTGTAGCATATGCTTCAATATTTACATAGTGATGGCTTTCCATAAATCATTGTAAGTGTGTATTATGCAAAACTAGATAAAGAGCAAATAGGAATGTCATTTTTTGATAAAACTTAACAAAAAATCTAACCATTATCCCCTTTGAATTAAGCTATAACTAGCTAGGGATCTCTCTGTATATGGTAATACTTGATTAGACGTTCAAGTCCTTTCTTACATGTAATCGATTTCTTGTTTCTTACAATCTCTCATGCTAAATTTTCTCCCCAAAGCCATTAAATCATATCCACATTTAAATATTCCATGACAAAAGGTTCCAATTTATATTACTTTTTTCAGTTCACAACTGATTAAGCCAAGCCTCCTGTGACAATGTGTACAAGGAAGTCAGTGAGTATAGAGATACCACAGCACGCTTACAGCTCTAAGCCAGGCACGAGACAAGCAAACTGTTCAGCATAGTGATGCTCTTCCTTCTTTGGCCATATAGCCTTGTGTTTATTTTTATTTTATATGTGTGGATAGCTCTCTCACAATTTCAGATGTAAAAAATCTTTTAATCTCTAAATCATATTATATTAACCTCTAAGGATACAAGACATAACCTTGAATCTTCTTCTAACTCTAAACAGACACTTGACTATTACTTGTATAGATACACATTCACATACGCACACACTTCATTAGATCTATAAAGTAATGTCATAATTTATCACCCTGAACCTGCCTCCTCATTTTTGCTGATCATATGTTAGGAAGGGATGTGTCAGGATATGTTAGGGTACCTCTTGTCTTAAACTTCTCGGTCAGATAGAACAAGTGATGGGTGTCAAGATGATTATCTTGGATGATACAAACAGGCTACAACAGAAAATGGGCACAAAGATCACTCTAATTTTTAGGAGCTTAACTAGGGAGGATTGTGAAGATGAGTCTTCATTTCCTGAGGGCCTTTAGGCTTTACAAATTTCAAACTTTCAATTCACCTTTAAAACCTTCCAATTTAAAAACTTTCTATTTAGAAAATAAGAACAGTCTACACAAACATAAGTCTACACTATGAAAATAAACTGTAAACCTTGAACTTCTGTTACGAAATCGGTTGTTTTAAACTGTCACTTTGTGTGAGAAGCTCCATTGACTCCTGTGCCTGCATTACCTGCAGATAATTTTATATGTCTACACTCACACTAATACATGTATCTACATACACACCACAGACTTTTTGCAGTTCTATTTTTATCTTACTAATTAACTTCTTGGCATAGGTAAAATGTATATACACACCTGGCTGAATACATGGTGAGAGATGATTATAAAAGAGTTGAGATTAATAGAAAGGTTAAAAAAGAGTTAAAATTACTTCTTAAACAAGCCTTATGTTCTTGGAAGTAGACTGGTTTGGGGCACTATTGTGGTAACTTCTGAGAACCACCCAAAGTTCTATAGAAAAACACACTGCTAACCACCATATTTTAGCAAATTTGCATATGCACCATAAACTGCTGCTTTTGATGCATATCAGCTAAGTATCCCTGTTACAAAATACTACATAGATACGTTTGATTAAATAATTAAGCAAGTCTAGTGTTTATCACAAGTCTTTCTTCTATAAGCCCTTCTTAAAGAGATATATATTTTCTAGCTGATCTCAAAGAAACATTTTGAGTGCAGCTGTAACAGTTGAAAAGCAGACTGAAAGATATTCATTTGGTCATACTATAATTGCAGAGGATGGTTTTAATTAGGGTGCAGACAGAAAAAAAAAAATCAACATTTGTTTCTAATAAAGGCAGGCCTACATAATTTCCATGATTTAGGGTTTGTTGTTTTTGTTTGGCTGAATTTCCCAGGAGCATCTCTTTGCTTCCCAATTAAATTTCAAGCTGTTACACTATGGGTAATCCTACTACTCCTGGGGTAAGTTACGAAAAGTGTGCAGCAGCACACCAACTCACATTAGTACAGATGGGCAATGTGCAACACCTCTTGCTCATTTTGGTTAACTCCCACTGACCTCAGTAGGAAAGAAATAATCCCTCTATCTAGTTTTCCATAGAAATGTGCACTTACACATACAATCTCATACTCATTTTCCTGATAGGTGTTTGTACCGTGCTGAACCTAACTTACATTTACTCCTGTAAACTTGATAAAAAGGTGTCCATACTTCCTCCCTGTGATTATACATGTGCAACTGATATGAGATTTAAGACACTTAGCCTGCAGAGAGTCATCATTAAAATTTTTTCCCCTCATCTGTCACTTCTCATCCATCTCCCACCAGCCCTCCTTCACCAACTGAAACCATATGAAAAAACTCATGTTAAAGTGTCAGCAGTCCTTTCCTTGAGTTATACTGCTGCAGCAGAAACAAATACAGTGCAGCACTACTGAGTTCTCAGTCAATAGTAGAAATCTTTATCTTTTGGTTTCACTGCAGCCTCCACTCTACTAGAAAAATCAAAAGCAATAGATCTTCTTCCCTTCTGACACCCCCTTTCTCTTACCTCTTGGACTTGTTTTCTTCATTCCAAAGACACAGGGTATGCATGAGGATACCAGCATGTTACAGCAGGGGAAGAAAAAACTACTGTCCTTCCCCAACGTATCACTGAGAATGACACCGGCAGTATGTATTCGAATGAAGAGTAACATGAAGGAGATGTTATTTACTTACATGCATGCTTATATTTACTTCTCCTGCCAAGTTTGTAGTGGTACTTGCTCTGGTTGCTCCTTGGACTCCAGGTCTTATGCATTCAGTAGCAAAAAGCTTTGTGTTTTGACCAAAAGGACCCCCAAAGACCTTTGCAAACTTTGCTAAGTGATTTTGTAGACACTGAGTCAAATCTGGCTAGACTTTAGATCCAGAGTAATTGCACTTTAAAACCAGAGTAATTCCACTGACCATGTTGGAAAGTAATTTTGACATAACTTAGCCCTGAAACATGATGTGAAGCCAAATCTGTTTGAATACATATTGGGTATATACCACCATGGTGGAGCACAGCGGCTGTGTAACGACACACAGAAGCACTACTCAACAGTTTCAGAGTGAAAGTGAGGAACACCATGTCCTGCTGAAACCGCAGATGGAAGGTAAGGAGGTTGAATGCAATAACTGCAGCTGAAACCTAGCCAGGACACTGCCATTAACCACCCACACTCTTACTAAATGCCCTACAGGGTCTTTACTGACCAAAAGTATGCCAGTCCTCTGTTTTATATCTTATCCCAAAGACATATGCCAGCAGCAACAGGTGCCTGCACAAGCAACCTGCTGGAGTGCTGGTTCTGGACTAAATTGCAGGGAATGATATCAAAATACCGAATCCTCAACATATGACTCCTTTTGGGGACTGAACTTCCTCATAGGGCACCCCAGTTGCAGAATGACTTTTAATTTTTCAGGTTCACCAACCTTAAAATACATTTGAAAGAATTGCCCTGAAAGATGATGACACTGTCAAATGCCAACTATAAAGCATCCATGTGAACTCGGCATAGGGGAGAGAAGTGTCTTACTGTTTTCATTAAAGAAACATTAATTCGAACTCTTTCCTGCTCTTCATGAATGTGTATTCACCTCTGCAACTCCAGTAAAACTATTAGGATGCAAGGGCACTAGTTTTAAATGCTTCTTCTGATTTTTAAAACATATTGTTTGACTTTTGATAAAATATGCACTTTGTTGTGGAATGCTCTTAATTATGGACCAGATAAGAATGTATAATTCACAAGATGATGATTTTTTTTTTTTCCCAAATAACACTGTGTCCTGGTTTCAGCAGAGACACACTGCATACAGCATTTTATTTTTAAAACTGTGATAGATCACTGTGGGGTTACAACGTATTTAATCACAGCAGCCCGAGGTTCATTTAATCATACCAACTACATCAAGCCTCTTTAAAATTGGGTGCCCGACAAGTTCTTTTCACAGTAAACATCTGTCCATACTTGAAAGAAAAGAATCTAAGCACAGCCAGAGCTTGATACTCTTCTTGCATTTACTAGTTTTACAGTGGTATGACACCTATGATGTCAACAAAATCTCCTTTGATTTACAGCTGTTATGGTGAAAATTATTAAAGGGCAAAATCTGTCACTAATTGATAACGGCGGAACTCCTGTTAGCATGGCTACACATTGATTTGGCAGCTTTAAGAAGATCCAAAGTAATCTTTCAGCAGTTGTCATTATCTCATTATTTGATATTTATTTTTGAAATACCAGTGTCACTTCACAAGTATTTTGCTCCTCTCCTCCAAGAATTGCAGAAATTTTCAAATGCAAACATCTATTCCCTTCACCATCAGTTCTGGTTGAGCCTTCTAAAAGATTTCTAAAGACTTTCCCAAATAAGGAGTTAATGAGAGGTGATCAGATGCTTTATGGTATCTGGTCACAAAAACATTTTTAATGCACACTAATGGTGAGACATTTTTTCTCACATTCACCAAACGGTAGAATATCAAGATTTTATAGAAATTGGGTGTTTGAATTTCTTAAGCAGCTTTGAAATCCACAACCTTGGACCCCAAGTATAGAGGAATAATTTGATACCTTTGCTTCTTTACAACCTGTGAGAGTGGAAAATTCATTGAAATGTCTCTGAAGAAGTTTTGCCACTAACCTGTGTTTGCCCTTAGGCAGACATGGCTCCTAGAGGCAATCAAACCACCAAGCACAAAGTGTATGAAGGCAAAAATTTTAGACTGTATGAGGTGCCATGGGGACTTCTCAGGATAGGATGTAAACAGAGACACAAACATGGCAAACCACAGAAATAATTTCAGCTATTAACTTTACAACACAATTTTGCATCTAAGTGGGTAGGAAATACCCACCACATATATAACCATAGCAATGATTGATTTTCATACTCACTTTCACCAATTTTTGTATATATAGTTGCCCATTTTGGTATGCCACGTAAAAAAATTTGCCTTGATACTATCAGTCCCTGAAAACACTCGTGGTTTTACTGTTTGGTGTCAGTGCTGCACAACTCACTGAGAAGTAAAGTTATGTTTTCTGTGCCCTGGCAGTCTTTCAGTAAATTTAGTAAGCTACTTAAGCCTCTTTTTCTTAGCCTTAGTTTCACCAACACTGAAAGAATGACACATAATTTTTGTGAAAAACAGGAAACATTCAGAGAGCACCAATGAGGTACTGTATTTGCAATACACAGAGCCACAAGAGACACCCAGGCTTTCCTCAGCCAAGACCTTCCCCAATGCACAATGTGATAATACAAACAAATCATGTCTGACATCCTTGCTCAATCTAACATGGACTGCACTGAAAGCAGGGCAAGACATCTAACAGTCAAATCAAATCAGGTTATCAGATGGCCCTTTTCTCACTTTGAATCTAAACTGACTAAAGCCACAAACCTAACAAAAATGTAAGCAACAAAAGCTGAGTCTTCCTGGGCTTGTAAGTAAAACTCCCAAAAAGTCAGTAAGAAATTTGTCTAACCAGGGACATTGCAAGGAACTGAGAAGTTGCCCAGGGACAAAACCACTGGAGTAAAAGTGCCAATAAGTTATACTCATAAATTGGATTTCGTTACATGCTTGGTTTTCTGACTGAACCCAAATTGTGCATCAGTAGGGGGATTCAGTTGTGCTATATGCTGGGTATATGAATGGCAGCAGAACCAGGAGATTGATTTCCATCTTTAGTATTCATTAGGGAACTATGTACTATTATTTGCAATATATACAACATGATCTTAATGAGGCCTTTTTCCTTTGATTGTTTACCTAAAAAATTTACACCAAAACCCCCAGGTGTGTCATAGGTGGCAACCCGATGCAAAAGAGAGACAGCAGGGTGCAGAAGTGACACCAAAAAGGCAAAGGTCACTGGGATATAAAAGTGAGCTATCTGTTTGCAGGTATTAGAGGCACTGAAATGCAAAAGAAAGTGGGGGAAATTATATTACAGTGTACAAAGTAATAATAACTGTGCCTGAATGTCTTAATACCCTCTTGTCCCAGCAGTCCTGACTTTCTAGGCAGCCCACTTCTCCACATTAACAGTAGTCATTTGGAGAGCAGCAAACGTGCCATTAGAAGCACTTTTACAAGTGTATATTCATCCACCAATTAGCTTAATGTGGCCGCTTTCTGCATATTTTCTATCCAGGCTTGCACAAATCTTATTAATATTTCCCCCTAGCGCTTTGACAGATTACCTTGTCATTATGCATCCCGGAGCCTTTTAAACAATATGGGTAAACTACTGTTTGCGAGGTTAATGACAATTATCCCCTAATTACTGCATAAGTCACTCAGTCCACTTTATCTCATAGGCAGGGTTCTGCTCTGTGTATCTGCCATTGTGTCACTGTAAATGAATCTTGTATAGCTATGTTTATCTGTCGTTGCCTTGTAAATTACACTGACAGAAGAATGAACAAATTACTGTGTGTCATCACTTAAATAAGGCTTCTGATAAAAAAAGTCCCACAAGCCCAGCACTTGAATTTTAGCCTGATCACAATTACTAAACACATATTGAATGTTTTAAGAGATATATTTAAAAGTGGATGGGACACAGCGTAGTGGAAGAAGGCTATGAAGTGGTAAGCCTAAGGGCGGTAAAACAGAAGAAATATAGAAAGCTACAGCAATAGTAATTCCATGATCACCTCCTGAGAACTCATCTGCTAATTTAACAGTTGATAGATGAGCCAGTGATATTTTCCAAACAATCTCATATTCAGGGCTGTGTTGAATTCCACAATTTCTATTGTTCCTGACCACAGCCACATAGGATTTTTTTTTAGCTGAGAAATTCAAACACAAGTTGGAACAGAAGGAGCATCCACAAAACCACAGGCAATGCTAATTTAATGGATGCATTTCAGAACAGCATCAAAGAAGATTAATAATTTGGATCGTGTCTGCCCTGACCAGTCCTAGTGACTCCAACAGGACTGCTCAGTACACAAGCCAGAGCAGAATCTGGCAGGGAGCACCTAAGTCAATGTATTGATTAAAAAACAAATAAAATATTAAATTAGCACATTGTCTACTGTTTTCCACAGTGCCTTCACTTTGAGTCACCTCATTGGTGTAATTAGAGTTCAACAGAGATAGAGAAAAAATTCTGAGTTCAATTCACCCTCTATGGATCGAGGTAGTTCTACCTCAGGAGAGGAGAGCAGAATTAGCAAATACCAACTTCCTGGTATATTCCATTTTCTGAAGCAATTTCAAGTCACAGTTAGAAGTACTCTACTGGTGGGACATCACTGAGACCAGATATGTCCTCCTTTGAGAAAGCAAGAAAGTTGACTTGACTTTTTATTGACCTTGATTTCTTTGTTCACCAAAGACAGCTCAATGACTTCAACAAGAAGCACATACATAGTGCTCAGAAGCAAAATAAGTCTATGCTAAAGAATGTTAAAACAACAACTGCTTTTTAAATAATGCTTCTTCCTATATTGGTGTTGAAAGGTAACTGTCCGATAGCCCTAGGAACCTCAGTCCTTTGCAAACAGCACAACACAAACACCGCATTTCCACTCTGTCCTGGGAAGGTCCCTTCTTGAGTCAAAGAAGGCCTTTTAGTACTGGTTTTGTATTGCTAGCAATAACATTAATTGCAAAGAGTTAGTAATGACTATGTTTCTTACTGTCATTCAGGCTACAAATTTCATTTCCTCAAGCTTGGTGCAGTCACAGCATGTGAACATCACTGGCTTGAGCAGAAACTGAAACCTCTCGCTCTCCCTCAGACCTGACATTTAACTCTTAGAACAAGGGTATTTCTCTGCTTGCCAGGCAAATGGATGATTCGTGGAGTGAGATGCTCTTTTAGTTACTTAGATGAAACTCCCTGCTGCGCAGCTTGCAGGAAAACCAATGCATAACAATAGGTATGTCAACCCTGCATCCTGCAATGGGGCTGCACAGTAATGCATTTTACCAGCTTTGGGGACACACTTTATACATATATATATGATACACTCACAAGTTGTATATGCATTGATATAATAATGTTACGTATTTGCATATTTAAAATTTATTTGATTTTGCCTTATATTTTACACATCTCCTTGTTCAGCAAACCTTCCAATTTTATACACATCCCAAAACATGTTCAGCACCAGCTTCTGACCAGTGCAGTACAAAACAAACGAAGTCAGGAGGACAACATGTAAATTGGAGCAAAATTATGATTTCTGGGGGGTAGCATCATAAGACTGTTTAAGATGTTGTACAAGAAAAAGGAAATGTCAGAATTCTCCAAAACCTGGTGATTATTTACTGAAATTCAGCAGGTTATACCAATACTGAAAAGATTTTTATCATAGTAAAGTGTACATTTATTTTGTTGGATTACAACAGTATCATATCCAGAAAGATTGGATAAACTGAGATATAACAAAATTGCTGGTATTACTGAAAATAACACTAGTTTGAATGGAACACAGATGAAGATAGCACCTCTGACCATGCTCTCAGTATAGGTTGGAAGAAATAGCTTTAGTGAAATGGTAAGAAAATGTAACAGCCATCACTGCCAGGGATAACTGAAAAGACTGATCGATTTTGAGTAAGCACTACCTCAAGGGTTTTGGTCCCACTAGAATTGATCTTTGTGTCTGTCCTGTGTTCAGTCAATGCAACTTTCAGCAGGGTATCCACTGCAGAAATAAATGGAAGTGCTGGAGCAAACCTCCACCCTCCCTCTAAGTATATTGTTTTCTCTCTATGCTGAAGGAAGAGTAAAAACAATGTGGCTGACGGTAAAGTGCTAGGCAACAGATGGTTTAAAATGTTCAAGGACACAGAACACTGTTACTGTCATGTACAATATTATTTGAAAAAATGCATTTCTAAATTATTAATATTTCTCTTTGAATTTGGAAGTTCTTTGGCCTCTGACCTTTGCTAATAGCAGAGAAACTCTGTAAGACAGAGACAAGTGTTATACACTTGTAATAGGTAAGTTGGCAGTCCCACCAAATGAACATCAGGATTAATACCCGTTTTCTATGTAGGCAAGCGTGGGCCCTAAATGCAACATTAACCTTTAAGGGCAGGGAAGCAATGCTGGCTGCTTCTGGGGAAAACTGTGAGACTGGTTTAACTAAACAATTTTTTTAAAAAACCCTGGCAAAAAAGCAGAATAAAATTAGGTGACAGCTAAGAAAGAAGATAGGAGAAACATAGTCATGCCACTTAGGATCTTTAAAAAAATTCCATATACTGTTGCTTTAGCACATTTGGATTTCATCAGCTTTCTAGAGATACCAGGTTACTTGCAGACAACTCTATTTATTAAGGCATATTATTTACATAGGTATTATTCAGCTATGCCTGAGATATTTCACATTTAAATGAAAGTATGTACCTTTGATCTAAAACTGATTCAAAAAGCTAAGTGATACTTTGTATGGACATAGATCAGCAGGTGGTAAAGTTTGAGGTAAGCAAGAAAACACTATAAAATTTAAAATGTACATGGTGTTAACAAGACAGCTCAGTCACAACATTATTTATGAAAGGAAATTCTGAAGAGGAACGTGAACATTTAGAATTATACTAAAACCATTCTTTCTGTGTATCAATTATTCATCATTTCCAGAGAATTCACACACTGTGGAGTTTTAGCTACCATTTTCAGCTCTCAACAACAGCGAAGAAAGAACAGAAACACATTTTTCATGAGCAATTCATGTTGAGGAGGACACCGGAAGGTATGATACATACCCACAGTATGGACCTGATAGAAGAGTAAGCAAGAGTTGGAGATTAACAAGTGCCATTCATTGGCCTAACTATTTATGCAAAAACTCCCTTTTTCCAACATAGTGGAAGTTTTGCTTGAGTAAATTCTTCAAAGTCAAGTCATGCTGAGGACTGTGCCACTCCTCTCTGCAGTAACATTCACACTCCCTTTTTCAGTGAGGAACAGTGGGATGTGGCCAAAAGGGTTCAATTCTACGATATTCGGACACATAAGTTACGTTCAGTCAATGAACACCTTTTCTAGTTCATCCCCTCAGAGAATGACCTTTATTACACTACATTGTAATTGTCTCATTCATGCTCATTATGTTCAAAGCTTCCCAAGTGAAATAATTCTCAAATAAAAATACCACTCCCACTTCCTCAAATGGACATCAACAAACTGTCAATAGATTACTCATAGTACAGCAAACTCTGAAGGAAATAACAGTGCTCAAACTTAAAAAAGTTTCTTCTGATAACTTTACAAGCTACCCTCTTACCCCAGGGGACAGACAGACTCTGTCTTAATACAGAAGAGACTCCCCTGAATACAAATATTTGTTGCAAAGCAAATAAAATGAATTATTTTCATAAAAAGAGAACAGTAAGAATAGCTTGGCAAAATGCAAGCAAAAAATAACTTTTAATAACTTTGGCACATCTCCAGCTCTTAGAAACTGCATCCAAAGTTGGTCCAAGTGTGGCTGATAAAGCAGGCTTAGAGCTGCCTTTCAGCTTGCACTTTTTAATAATAAAAAATCAATATATGGAGGATTACAGGCCTCTTGGTTTTGATTTTGTATATCAAAACCAAAAGATGACAAGGTTATGGTGGTGTATGAAACTCCTCAGGCCACAGCCACGATGATGCAAGTATTTTATACCCTATTTAATTATTGCACTCTACTGAGAGGCTAAAATAAATTATTAAAATAAAATTAATGATCTTTTTTACCTATAGATATATATTATGTGGAAATGCAATCCTGCATTCTAAACCACAGAAATTTAACAGATTACAGTTCAGACCCTAAATTAATCATAAATGTCTATTTAAAAATAAAACAAGGAATAGTCTGGATAGCAACCTGCATACAAACGTAAATGCTCATATGGGGTCATATGTACTGTGAATTACACTACAGAGAGAAGGGAAAGTATCATGGTGTACAAAAGAAAGAACCAAGTGAATCTCTTGGCAATCTCAGCTGTCCCTCGGTGATGGCAATGTCTGAAATGAAACTGTTTAAACAGTTTTGTGAAGGAAGTAAGACTCTCAGCTTCATTGTTCACAGACAGACCAACTGAGCTTGGATCAATCGTGGTAATAACACAGAAAATCTTGTATAGACAGAAGGCCATATTCCTGCAATGTTGAAAAAGGCAAATGGGAACTGAAGACTGCAAGCCAATGTCAATTTTGCCCACATAGGACAGTAAGGTCAGACCTCCAGAGGGATCTGTAAAACTCACAGTAAATGGAGTTACCATTTATAAGTTATTTAAAACATATCTGTATGTCTTGCAGTCCTCTTAGCAAGAAATGATTGCTGCCAAGTCATTAGAAATGCAACATTAGTGTTGTTAAGTGATCAACTCCTGGAATTGTTTTGTACATTTTCCTTAAGTGAACTACAGAGTAATTAATTCAATTTGGTGGAGCTAAACAGGTAAGGTTACCTTAACATGGCGGTCTCAATCCACATGAGCTCGAAGGAGGGGACCGCACCTTCTAAAATCCATTCATCAAATCAAATTACTGTGCAGGATTCACCATAGGAGCATCGCAGCAGTGTGAGCGTGTTCAAACAATTATACTGTAGTACACACATAGCAGCAAGGACATAGCAAACAGCAGCAGCAGTAGGTCAGAACGTGCAGCAAGGCAGTCGCTTACACCTGCCTTTTTACTCATCTGAGGGAGTGAAAAACATTGAATTTACACTCACACAAAGAAAGAACTATAGGTACTAAATGACTTATGAACAACCTTTGTCACAAGATGTAGTAAAATTAGATTGAAGCCAGGCTTTGTTCTTCCTTAACTGCAGTTTTTAGGAGGGAAAATAACACAGGGAGATGAAGAACAAAGCTGCATTTTCACAGCAGCAGGACAGGTGAGGCTTTGAAAGAAGCTGCAAAAACTATGTGTGAGAATTAGGAGAGAGGATAAAGCCATAGCCTACTTCCTCTGCAACCATTCACCCACCTCTTTTTCCTATTTTTCAACCAGAGTGGGGAGAGCTGTGGCTGCAGAACACCCACCTATAGTATAACCATCCATAAGTGAGCACTGGCTGGGCCAATGCCAGAACAGTAAAAGCAGTATTCACTTAGTATTTTTTAAGCACTTTGTATTGTACAGAGCCCTCTAAGGAAGATTGATTTCCATAAAGACCCATTTCTATCTCAAGGTAGTGATGATGCCATAAACCACAAGAGTTTCTCCACTCAAACCCTGCAGTGGAATTTCAGACTCTCCTCAAGAAGCCCATGTATTAGCCAGGGCTCAAGGAATACAGGCATGTACTGCAAGGCGCAGCGTCAGGTCAGCCTCAGGATCAAAGAGCAATAAACCAAGACAACAGTGTCCATCTTTAAAATAATTATGCACACATGAACGCACACACATTTTGTGCATTTTGTCTACATTTCCTAGAGAACTCTACCTATTATTTAAAGTTCTTCGATCATCACTCTACTACCACCCAGGTAAAAGCTCCCTAGGCAAAGACGGTGAGGCAGAATTCTCTGAAAGAATTACAAAAAATGTTTATTGGACTTTATTATATCTGAATGTTTTGGTGGTTTTCTGTGGGATATACAATGGCTTCTTATGGTGCTCTTCTGTCACTTCATTTATCTGTCTTGGACTTTGTGTTGCATGTAACCTGACTGTACCATACAGGACTTTCAAACAAGATGAAACTAACTGACAAAAGAAGGAAGAATGAAAGGGGAATGTGACATGTTCAAGGTAAACTTCAGAGAAAATATAACAGAGTCACAATCCACTTCATGTATTTTAAAATTATTTAGTGCTTGTAGGATGTTATTGTCAGGAAACCCAATCTCATTTGGAGTCTGAGCACAACACTTATGACACTTAAAGAGACACCATAGCTGAAAAACTTGCACTCGTATGAATCCTTCCACTACACCAAATCAACATATATAAGCTGTTGTTTTAGTTTTGAAAATATATTTTCCAAAGCCTGTGAAGAAGTCTCTGTGATGCGGGGCTCAACAGAAGTACATAAGTGTCCCCTGAACCTCAGGTGTAGCTGCTTATCAGGAATGCAGATGCTGGTGACATCTGCCTCACTGGGGACTAAGCGCTCCACCGATTCAATAAGGCTACACAAGTGCAACAGGCCTTGATGTCAGTTACATGGTTTTACATACCTACCATGTCAGTGGTTCTCAGCCTCCCTGGGAATTTATTCAGATATAAGTGTATTCAGCCCATAACAATGTCTTCTACCTGCCATAGAGCTAGAAATATTCCCACCTTTTATGAATCTACAGTACATGACTGCTGGTGTTTTACATGTTGGGAAGGGGGGAAAGAAAAAAGAGAGAGAGAAGGAGAGGATAGAGAAAGGGAAAGAAAAAGAGATGGGGAAGGGGGTGAGAGAGGAAGCAAAAGAAAAAGGGGGAGAATGAGAGCGAAAGGGAGAGAAAGAGAAGGAGAGGACACTTTTCCAGAATTTCTTTTTCACCCCCATTTTACCAATTTTTCCACCTACATACAGCACTTGTCCAAAAACTGTTTAGAAACTGCTGGAAGTATAAAACAATTACTTCGTCTGAAGCACAGTGCTTAACGCATTCACTTCCTTTTCTCTTTTATTTAAAAGAGCTCATATTCAAAATTCAAAATTTCAGTCTTGCACATCTGCAATTATTTCAACTTGACTTAGACAAGCAGTCAGCGCAACTACTTGCTGATGTAAAACTGCTTATGTGGGTTATGCTTATGGAACTAGGGCCCAAATCAGTCAATTTCTAGATGCAGATATAAAATACAGACAACTTATGAAAAGGCATGATTGCTGGAAACATGGAGAAGAGATTTCTGTGTACTTCACACACTGAGGCTGGGTATCAATAGAGAAAAATGCTAATGACATTAGTGACCTTCAGTGTTCTCTTGCACCACATTATTCACTGATAAAACAATACGGAGAGTTTTTACTGTGTTGCAGCCTCTTCTTTCTCTGTCTGTTTCTTTAATTCTGATTATATTGTCAGTAACAAAGATTAGCAAAGTATATTACTGAGGGCTGGGTTTTTTTAACGTCAGTATATATCTATGATGCAAGTTAAAATTAATTTAGAATAAGCTTATCTATCCAAAATTGTATATTTCACCATTAACACTCATCCAGATGTCCAAACGATATCAGATGCTGATACAACAAGGCATCCAAGCATATCGGTTCTGCTGTTATTATTCACAATAGACAGATAAATAAAAAATAAGTCCTAATTTCAAGCAATAGCTGTAAAACATTGTCCTCACACAGGCAGTTACCTCAAATCATGCAATAATTAAGACACAATGAAACTTTTTGCAAACATCTTACAAAAAATTCTCACAAATTCACACAATACTTCCAGTATCTATACAGAGAACTTGGTAGTAGTGTAGGAATCTGGACTGATTAGCAATGTAGTAGGAATGATTGGCTCTCATGCATACACACCAAGACCTAGTGTTGAAATAGAGTGCCAATCATAAATGCCACCTGAAATCCTTACTATTAGAAAGGTTAGGTGCCAAATGACATAGTGGTCAAAAATTTAACATTTTCAAAAGAGAAGGGAAGTAGTAATCTACTGTCAAAATGATGGAATATGAAAGAATCTACCCTGGCTTTTGTCAGTTTTATTGGCCACAAGTTTGTGTGGATAGAAAGGACACATGCTTTTCTTATCATTCACTAGTGATTCCACGTAACATACGTAATGGCAATAACAGCATGAGAACTACAAAGACACTATACAAACCTGCGGAGGAGAGGTGCAGCAGCAGCTCTCGTTTCTGTCAACTGTAAATGGAAGGAGTTTGGTAAGTCTGAGAGTTTTTGAAAATGCGTCTAAAGTTTGAACTCACAGGAATATATTTTGTCTGGTGCATATATGGTGGTCACCATATGCATATACGTATGCATACAAAGCAACCTGACCCCTTTCTTCTGCAGTGCAAGCTGAGATCCCTTTGAAAGTGTGACACTTGATATCCATTATTTCAGTCATACACACTCATGATTCATAAGCTTTAATTGTATTTTGTGCATATGTCAATAGAAATCAAGAACACAGTTGCACTTACATACTTTTTGTAAATTCCTCCAACAACTTTTTTTCCTTTAATGATTTCTTTTTTCCTTTGAAAGCCCTAGGACAAATCAGGATCTTCTGAATCAAAACATAAGTGAAAAGGTTTGGCCCATAAAGATGATATAAGTGATACTAGTTAGAAAGCTTACCCAGGCTTGGTAATTTTTTCATTGCCTTGATGGTTCATATTTGATAGGGAGGATTATGGCTTGTGGTGGGCAGAAAATGATTTTACTCTCACTGTTCCACTTAAACACTCCAAAACCAGTTGCTCAACAATTATGAAGTGTGTAATACTTTGAAGAATTTAATAACTTATTATGTATCTGGGTATATTTTTTTATAAGGTGTTTTTCTAACAATCTCAATTTTTTATTAAACAGTAAATACAAAACTTCAAAATAAATTCTTGTGATCTAGCTGAACTGGATATAATTTCCTCCCCTAGTATTTATTTATTTATCTATGTATTAAATGAATAACTTGTTTGTACACATGACATTGCTTTTGGTTTAAATAAAATAAGCAAGCTATGATTTCTCCACAAGTACAAGAAGAAAAGTAAGACTTCAAGTAACATGTTAAACACTGCATATTTAATTTAAAACAATGGATATTGTCTTTTGTTCTGCACCTCAATTAATTGTTAGATATATGCAAATGACTGAAAAGTTTCAGGTAATCAAAACGCATGCGACTTAAGCCATAGCTGAACCTTGCTCTGTCTCCATGAATAATATTTCTGGGATAAACCAATTCAGTTGTATTAAATGAGGCCACCCACGTGTGTGTAAATGCATACTGGATTAGACCTTCCCTGTTCCTTGATATCGACTGTTTCTTCTGCTATCTTGTCTGAACATGAATTTCACCAAACATGGCTAAACAAACCTATTTCTTTCCTGTGGATAAAGCAAGTTAATGAGAGTGCTTAAACCTGATACTGGGAGATCAGTCTCCCTACAGCAGTTGGTCCCTTGCTGTAACTAGGGTTAGTTTCAAATATCTATTTTTTTCTGGTAATTTACTATTTGTGATACAACAGAAATAAAATATCCTACAAAACCAGTAACTGAAACAAAAATTGGTATCAAACAGGATCAGTCATTTATGTCGTGAATGATTTATGGATATGTTAGGGGGATACCCAGGATATAGTTCTCTGTGCAGACATAAAATACAGTTTTATTTAGTATAGCATCTTTCAAACAAGCTGTATCCTAAAATGTTGCACAGACTTATATCTTAGTGTTACACTGATATTGTAAATAACAGCAGAGGGAGAAATTAAGAGGCATAGGTAAAAGGAATGTTTTCAGCTGAGATCTGAAAAGAAATAGAGACGCCAACAAAGCATAGGCTGTATCTAAGAGCACAAGCTAGAGAGGAAAAAGAGCTTGTATGAGCCATGACAAGTAGTCTGTGGTGGGAGATAGAGGAAGTCAGTTGCTGATGAGCTAGCTGAGCTAGCAGAGAAAGGGCTAGGGATACAGTGGTTAATTTTGCCACCACACATAAAAACCTGCAGTCTCTCCTGAAGAAGACCAGAAATGTGTAAGCACCCAATGCCAGAATTTGCCTCTCTCCTCTGATTCATGCTAGTATAAACTGTGAACAATTCTGTCATCTCCAAAGGACTTCAGACAATACTTTTGCAGTATAACTGGACTTGAAACTTCACTTTTGTGGATCAATCTGACTGAATAGAAGTATGTTTTGTTGTTGTTTTGGTTTGTTTTGGTTTGGTTTATGAACAACCATCTATTTAGTTGGTGGCAAGTTCTGAAGGGAATGCTAAGTGGACCACAAAGGAAGGGTGGTCAATATGGTTGCAGTTTTTTTATGCACGTATAATAATATAAAAGCAGTGCTACATGCTGGAAGACATTGGCAGAAAAATCATTTAATAAATGTGACTGAGAAGGTCCCTACCCTTAAGTTCAAATCCTGTAAAAGATAATTTTTCAGGTACAGTCAGCGTAAGAATCAGTCTGTCTCACAAAACTCACAGATTCTTACTAAAATTACTGAAATCAGGCAAGGAGTTGAAATTCAAGTCCTTAAATGAAATGGAAGCTAAAGAGGCTTAATTAAGAAGATACAGACAAGGCTTTCCTAGGTATAAGGGTTTTTTATTATGATGTTTAATACCACACCCTTCTTAGCTCATAGAGAGCAATGCTTTTGAAAGAAATTTCAGGTTATTTCAAGGCTCACAATATGTTGCTATGGTGCATGCTGCTGAAGAGAATAAGCTAATGGGCTCTCTCTTTAATGTGATTAGAGCTATTATTGACATAATGCCAGGAAGATGCAAAACCATTAGCATTACACTACAGCTCACTTCAGTCACTACTCAGATTTAGCATTTGATCCACAATTTTAATTTTGCTCTGCTCTATTCAGGGCTGCATTACACAAAATGCATAATTAAAAGCTGCTGTGATTCTCTCTACTTCTCAAATTAAAAACATAGCAAACATTTGTAGTTCTAATCCACTAGAAATTAATAAATCAAACATTGTCTTTTATCCTCATTCCTCAGTGCAATTCAGGATGCATGTTGGGAATATTTTACCATGCAACAGAGAAAACTCCGCTAAGAGCCACTGCTCTAAAGGAAAGAAAGTCTCTAAAGCCTGTACTGTACCAGAGTGAGAACCTGGAGGACAGCAGAATACTGATAATCTCGTGATTCTTCAAGTTATACTGGAAGCTGTTTCTCAATTCCACCTTCCTATAAATCCTTGCAATTAATTTTCCTTTATTAGCTTTTTTAGTCACTAGAAAAGAGTAAAGCTATGGGTGGTTTTGATTTTGCAAAATCATATATCTTTTGAGTTTAGACTTTGCAAACAAAAACCAGGAGTAGTGGTGATCATAAGCAAATGCACTAATTGGTTCACATTGCAGATCAGCCCAATGATCACAGCTCATCATTTCTCCTTAACATACAGATAGGCCTTCTAACAAGACTTAAGGCATACTGCACCTACTTTCTACAGTCTGCCAGTGCTTCCCAGTCTCAATTTCAAATTGATTCATTATAAATTTTATAGGCCAAACTAACCGGTTACAAAGTTAGAAACATTTATCCCAGCCTACTATAACTGTATGCCACGTGAAACCGCACTCACATTTTGCTTGCTCTTATTTCTTCCCCAGATCTTTCCATAAAAACTAGACATGAGCGCAGCTTTTTTGTAAGATGCCTTTCATTTTTACTGTAAAATTAAATGTTGACAGTGCAGGTGGCAGCAGAAAAAGTTTTAAAAATTTGTTTCCTCCTATGAAAAAATACATAAACCAGAAAATATTAATTGCGTTTACTTTTTTTTATCACTTGAGTGGTGTAAAAAGGCGTCAGTAAAAACATGGTTCAGGTATAACAATGTATTTTAAATGTCCTGATAATAATTCCTAGCACTGGCTCAAAAGTTCACTTGCATGATACACTAGAAAGACGTTGAATCCTAAAGCTTTGGATTCAGATTACAGATTGCAAACATGCACATGTACCAAAAGTACAAGTATATACTAGTATCTGGATTTTATACAAACAGTAAAAGTCTAATTCAATAGCAACTAATTAGGAATTCAAAATTAAGGCTAAAACTATACATTTTAACAATTCTTCCCTGTTAGGGATTGTTTTAATACTTATCACTGCTCAGTTACTTAAGCAACACAATTCCTTATGGTACAACCGTTATTTTAAAGACAAATTAAAACCTATATACCAGATGACGGAACTATTTTGTAACAAAGCAAAATCTGAACACTGAAGCAGGTCTTAAAATCTGAGATCTCTTAAACACCTAGATGATTTCCTTCAGCTACAGCTTATCTCTCATTTTTCAGCAATGGGAGCCTGGGTAGACACTGACCTAATGCTACTAAAACTATATAGCATCTTGATGATCTCGTTATCTTGTGGATCAGAAATATAGATCATTCCGCCTCACCCCTCAGAAGCATCACAGTTCTAGAGTTCATTATTTTTCTAAAATAACAGCTTGGTTTAAACTTGTTTTTTTCCACTGTAGTTGAACACTCTTACGAACTGAAAATTTCTTTACTGAAATATTTCTCTCTAGCCCATAAATATGCTTGTGCTATTGTTCAAGCCTGATAGCATCCAAGTTGTTTTAGAGTTGTTTGGGGTTTTTTTTAAGAGAGTTAGACTACAATTTTTGCATGTCTTCACCATTCCTTCCAACGCTCTACTATATCAAATCACAAAGAACTTTTATGAATACTACTCAAAATACTGATAAATAAATATGTAAACTCAAGTTTACAACAGGAAAAAATCTGTTTATGAAAAAATATGTAACAAGACGTATAATTAATTCAAATAGGTATCAGGAAGCTAAAGGAAGCAATTATTTGAGATATAGCTTATCAATATTTACATACAGTTAGCTCTTCTTAAGTCTCTTAAGACACGGCCATATGCTTTGCTAAAGATTTTACTATATAATGACATGCTAAAAACACTAGGGGCCAGTGGAAACAAGTGCATACCCTTGGACTTGCCTTGGATTAGCACAGAAAAATCAAGCTTGAACCCAAGACCTTCTCGAGTCCAGGCCTAAATGCACACTCTTCTATGGTGTGTATAAACCATGTATACCTGTGTAAGTGAGATTGTGTTTGTTTGGCCTGAGTCAATTACTAGACAGCATATATGACAATTTTGCCTGGGCCAAAGTAGGAAGAAAAAGTCTTTCTGGGCCCCTGTCAACAAGTGTTCAATATCAAATGCACTCAGGCCTGACAACAATCATTGTGCTTTCACCTGTTGTTGGGTCACCAAACAAACAAGACATGGCTTCAGAGATTTTGTTTTCTTAATGCTGTGCACCAAGTGTTGGAAGACCTTCCCTACTAACTCACATTTTATATAAATGTTTCCAAGCAAATTGTCTCCACATAATACTACTTTATTTTCACTGGATTTAAAAACAAGAATTTTCTGTGCTTTAATCAACAAAAATCTAATCTGAATAAATTAAAATATCTCGTTATTCAAAAGCACTCAAATTTCTTCAAATTTTCAGCTCATATTCATTCTGAGAAAATATTAGTATTTTCAAACCAGCACAATTTATTTTTTCCAGACTTAAAAGGGACTGACATAGGTTTTATACTGCAATTTTGATTGCAATATTCCTTATGAAGAGACTGCTGGGCTTCATAAATATAAAAATCTTCTGATGTTTGAAGTCCTTATTGAGAATTCAAAAGGAAGTAATTTCATCCACAAAGACATACAGTGATGTGTCCTCCTATGCTCCTTGTCCAAGCTGTAGTGATATTTGTGTGCAAATAATGAAGTACAAGGATGTATGCCAAATGTATTTACCCTTTCTCTGATATCAATCTTTACCATCATTACAGTCCATTTCCTTACCAGTATTGAATTAATGGGTTTGGATAAATCTTCTGCCAAATGTATCATACAAAACCAATTAGGAATTCTTAAAGGATCAAAAGCATCTTCTGGTCTCAGTGAGTCCATACCCACTGGCTGGCAATATGGCTAATTTAAAAGTAAAGCAAAGCAAAGTAAAGCAATGGAGGTAAAAATGAATGTGATCTCTGGAATGAAATACCGCTGTCAGTAAGGCAAACGAGAGACATTTATTTCAAAATCATGTTTAATCTCAGATTCACAACATACCTAGTCTTCTTGCTTACCCTCTCTCAGTGAACCAGATTAGCTTAAATCAGGTCCAGTCCAGTGCACCCCTTGACACTGTGATTGTGTGTGAAGAACAGGTCTGTGTGGAGGGAGCTGCAGTACCTGAGCTATGGGCACAACCGAGTCTACTGCTATAGGAAAGGCAAAGAAAAATCAGTCAGACCATCCCTGACTGAGACAAAAATAATGTCAAAAGATCTTGAGATTTCATACAGGCAAAAAATAACTATCACATTGGAAAAGTGAATGGCAATGTAGATAAATAATAGATTAATTAAGAAGAGATAAGTACAACTCAATAGTGTAATAACTTTCCTAGGTTGCACCCCAGTATCTCTGACATGCAGTGGACTAACTGAAGGTCTAATTGAATCCTAGAAGTGTCTCATAAGATAAAGTATAAATATAATAGTGATTCTGTAATTTATAAACTTTTCAGTTCTCATTCCTCTCCTTATTTTTGCTCCTGCTGTTTTACTTCTGTTTCTTCACACTTGTTCAGCTATGTCCTGGCAACCTCCATCCTTCAGCTAAGCAGAACGACTGACCACAACTTTCTACACAAAATGTACTACACTTGAGACAGCCTTCTCAAAGTTGCCAGGATAGCCACACAAATATGGTAAAATCAATAAAAATCATGTACTCATTCCTAAAATGGAGGGCCACCACAGCACCTGACTGCATTATGGGGTGCTTTCATCCAACCTCTGTTAACACTGGTTTCCTTACAGAGATCTGTGGTCTGCATTTTGTTTAAAATACTGAAATTCTGCAAGCCATGGGAACTACCGAGTCTCAGGTGCATCTCACTTGCAGATATGTAAATATGAGTTGTTACTGATTTATATCAGCACAAGGGAGAAACAAATCAGACTGGAAGTATGTGAAAGACGAAAAGGAAAATACTCAAACTCAGAACACTGAGGCAGAAAGAGTCTAAATTGCTGCTTTTTTCCTGGATAGTCTATTACTTAATCTCTGATTTTATCCTTCAGTGAACACAGAATGTTCTGCCTAAAAACATCTTTTAATGCAAATTATAAGATGAAAGGACTGTTAGATGTAATAAGTGTAGATCATCTTCTGTACAGGTGCTTTTTAGCTGAGGAAGCACAAGACCTAAATTAGCCACGTGGATGTTGGTGGACTGTACCAGAGCACATTGTAAGGACGTAAGCGTGGTTTTGTACCACCAAAACGATCATATTATGTATTACAATAAATCTGCTTTTGCAGTAAGAAAAAAGAGCTTGTCACTTAGTGTAAGGGAGAAGAAACACCATTCCTGGACTATTGACAGCTACTGACTGAGCTAAGCAGGACAAAGCTGAGGGCACAGATGAAGACACAGAAGGTTAGTTTCATTCCACTATAGGGAAAATAAAAGCATGATACCCTAATATTAGTAATGTGTGTGTGTATGTTTATATACCCTTATATACTAGAAGAACTTATCTTACTATAATGCATGAGTTGTGACAGATTTTCAACTCTCCTGCCAGACCCTCTGTAAAGGTAAAGCTTTATAATGAATTGTTTTCCTGTTCAGAAAAAACAAAAAAACAAAAAAAAAAGGGGGGGGGGGGGGGGGGGGTCGGGAATTACTCATGGTGTTTGGTGATGACAAAAGGGAATTAAAAATACTCCAGCTTTCTCACATGGGCTAAGAGCATTTTTCCATGTTTAAATTCCCAGACTCCAGTCACAATGAGTATGTGAATGTTTGGTGCCCGTACAAGTCAGCAGTAAGGGAAAGGTCAAACTAAATAGAGGTAAAACTGGTTGGAATCAGACCCTATCAGACTCTATCATTTGTACTCAGCTCAGCAGAAACCAATAGAACTGCAATGTGGAAAGTGGTAACCTGTCTGACAAGAATGAGACCTGAAGCATGGGCAGGTACCAAGCATGGCACACATGGCCATACTGAAAATTTGTCTGTGGTGACCAGCAGTATCTGCTGCTGCTGTGCCTCACTTCTGAGGTTCTCTGTTTAAAAGGTGTGGCCAGTGATACTGAATGATGCCAGATAGTTGCATTATGCTTATGATGAACACACAAAAAAGACCGCTAGCTTTAAAGATCAATTTTGCAGGTATACCATTAGCTCTCCACTGCAGCAGAAGCAAAAAACCCCAGCTTTGTAATAAGGCGATCAAAAACCACAATCAACGTGTAAAGATAAGAAAGTCTAGTATTTAACTGTTATCAACATATATTTGCTAAAGGCTACATTATTTTAAGCTTGTAGCACACTGCCCACACTATACAAAATAGCAAGTCTGTATTCAGCTTTCTTCATTCTTCCAGACAGAACTGTCCCTCTGAGATGGTCCTCAATAAGTTGGATAAAAGTTAACATGAATTAATGATTAACTATTACTATACAAGAAAAATAGGGAAAATAAATCCATAACAGTCAATGAATATTCCAACAGCTGTTTACTCACAACATTATTCTCTTGTATTTCTAAAACCATATATGAAAATAAACTTAACAAAGTACTTACTTTTGATATATGTAGGTAGTCCTCTACCAACTGACTGATTTGCATCACTGTTACCATAGGCATGCCCAAATTCTGAGCTTGGGCCTCTGAAGGTTACCATAATTTAAATAATAAATATTAAAAACACAGAAAGCTGTGAAAAATATCTACAGCAAGTTTTACAATTAAAATCGGTTGCCAATTAGCTATTCAGGACACTATCAAAAATGCTACAGGAAAGACACTTCAAAAATGTTTTTTAAACTGACAAAAACCAGTTAATATAATAAGCAGGAAAAAGTGGATTTATTGTATTGGAAGAAAAAGATCAGTCAATTGTAAGCAAATTACAGTAGTTCTGGTCTCAGATGGGTTTTCAGTAGGTTTGCAATGTATCATACACAGGTCAAAGCAACATGTTTGTCTGCTTGCTCTCACCCTAGAAATACTGAAAAGGCCAGAAATACTAACCTGAAAAAGTGAAAATGTTTGCTATCATAATGCAACAAAATTATTGCAGTAACAACACTACCAACAAATCACAGAACATCAGTTTTAATTCTTTCCTTTTGTATACGTGACTGATGATGTGTCAGTGTACATGTGTATACCTACATCTTTTGCAGTGTCTACACCTTCACTCCTCTGCTCAATCAATTAGGTGAGGAGACATGAAATTTTAGTGGCTGTGACACTACGGTCTGTGGTCAGACTATAGGATTTGCTACTTATGTTACAATTTGGACATTTTTTAAAAAAAGAACAAAAAAACCCAGACAAAAGCATGCTGAGAAGAACAAAGTAAAATATTTACTGCTGGCTGTTAAACTACATCCTTCAAGTTAAGGCTAATGTGGTTTCCGATATGGGAACATTACCAAGAGGTCAGCATTACAGCATTAAAATTTTAGAAACCAGGACTCTCAGGAGCAGTCCATGGTCTTACAAGCAAAGGAACACAAGTACAGTGATGGAGCCACTGAACCACAAACAGTAGTTTTTAAGTGAAAAGTCATGCAAAGGTACAAGGGCCTCAGGTCTCTGGTGTAACAGGTACATCTATGTCTGCCTATCAGCTCACTCAAGTGCTATTAAAGGCCGACCAATCCATCTGAATGGGCCCATTTGCTCCTTGCAGGTACAAATGGCTATTTGCTGTACATACGCGATTACACACTCACTTCCTTTGCCCTATGCTAACAGCATGTAAAACAAAAAAGTGCCATTTTATGTACACAAAGGCACTTATCTGGGGCCCTTGGGCTCTGAATACAAAGCACTCTGAATAGATTGATGGTACTGCGGTGGGGACAAACAGGAAATGGACAACTGTGTATTTCCCAGGTTAATAGCATAATGATTCTTTATTATTAAAAAACTTGTGCACTTCACCACCTTTTGCTACTGATTCTTCCACAGTAGAAAGATATGCTATAATGGAAAGCAGCCAGCTTCTATTCAGGCAAAGGATACTGAGAAAGTCAAAAGTGTTGGGGAGGGATTCTGGACTTTTCTCCCAATTGTTGTTACCGTATTTCTCTGCAGTTTCTGTTATTGCTGACTTAAATCTATGAATGCTCAACAGACACTTTTTTTTTTTTTTTTTTTTGCTTAGCATAAGGTACAATACATGAAACCTTTCTAGCAAAGGCTGGATTCCATCCAGAGTTTCCAGTTCCTTAAAAAATACACTTAAACATAATTAGCAAAAGCTTAGGTGACACATACACTGGATGGAGTATTTCATCCATGAACCTCCAGAGACTTGTGCCTGAATTGCATGCACCATAGCAGGTGCAGTGCTTTTTACTTCTTGTATCAGCTAAGATCCCTGGTGAAAACTACAGCAAAGCAATTCATTAAAAAAAACCCCCAACCCTCACACACAATAACGCCCATACTTTCCTCCCTGCTTATCTCCTGCAAACACATAATATTTTTCTCTTCAGAAAATTAATCTACACAGAAGAGCACCAGGCCTGTTAAGAGTGTCGCTCCACATAAAGAGTATGACTTGTGCTAAGATTCAGGCTACCCTTTTTAAAGGATAAGGCATTCACAGACTGTGCTACACAGATAGAATTTTTCCTCATCCTCCCTCAAATGCATTTGGTACTTAAATGAAATATCAGTGTGAAAGGTACTCTTAGAAATATCTGCGTATCCTTGCCATAAACACCAACACCATCCCCCTACCAGGCAGTATTAATAAGACTAGCAATGTAATCTCATAATTTGTGCTTTTATTGTCCCTTGGTGACTCACGCTCCAAACACTCAGGTAGTTCTCAGCATTCTGAAATTTGGCTTTGTGTTAAATTTTGAACAGTATCTGCCATTTTACACCTCAGAGCTCAGAGAAGGCAGCACAGTAGTTGGTGTACAGATGTGACAGAATGTTTTTATTCCAGAAAATAGCTCCCTGTTTTTGACACACTGGAAAATGTACAGCCAGAGAATGCTTGAGGCGAAGATGCCACACCAGCCTTACATCTGTCTGCTTTCATTTGTCTACAACTGTGCTTATAGATAATACAAGCCTTCCAGATGTCATCACAAGCAGTGTTCATATGCTGACTTCACTGAGATGCTATTGTTTGCTGCCAGCATAACAGAGTTGTAAAACTAAAATATTTAAACTCTGTGCTAGTCAACACAACTTTGAATGTCACACAGGATCTTATTTCAGGATTAATTAATGTACACCCCAATAAAATAATCATGTGTTAAAAAACAGAGCTAGCTGGCATATACAGTATGCTGTACTTCTTTCTTTTTTTTTTTTTTTTTAAATGACTGTTCACATTCCAGGAGATACAGTGGAGATAAAGAAGCTGCCCATAAGGGAATAAAACATATACCCCCCATATGTCTGAAGAGAATGGGTGACTATATCTATAGAGTATGTGGTAACATTTTGTATATTGCATGTATTTTAAACTGTCCTGATTTTGTGGAAGAAGGATTGTTACTGAAAACTAGCAGATATCTTTTAGAGGAATATCTTGGTCTACAGTGGTTGTCATTAAATCTTTACTATAGCCAGCAGCAAATTAACATAATTCCAGAATTCATGGGTTTTCCTGTATCATGTCTTGTGAACACTGCAGTATCATTAATTACTTGCAATCACAAAACTGCGAAAGATTTCTCTGAGTGACCATTTTGCTACAGAACTTCTGGTCAACTACTCTTAGTTAAGTTAAAAAAGCATTAATTAAAAATGTCATGTTTAAATTCCTCTAGCTGTTTGTGTGGAAAACAGACATTTTCCTCCCAGATATTTCTGATCTCTGGTCTAGAGTCTTTAAACTATTATTTCTGTTGAGTAATTTGAAGATAACCACAGAAGGCAAACTTTACCACTGAAAATATCTCAGTTTCACTTTCAGACATTTCTTGCTAGTAATAAAATTATAGTATAGGAATTTTTAAATGTTTCATTCATGACTTTTGTTAAAATTATTCTACTGGGCCATCATATACAGTATTCCTATCATGCCATATTGAAAATATTCACTTATCTCTATGACAGGTTCAATATCTGCAAGTTTTGAGTTATTAACTCTTAGAGAAGTATGGCAGGTTTGCAGACAACCACATGAAGTTTGTAAGTTGCTTTGTAAATTGCTTTGTAAATTGCTTTGGAAGACATTTCATTTCTATAGCGCAACAAAGCACAGACTATACAAACTCTGAGAACCAGCTAACTGCTGGTAACGAAAAATCCTACTTTCTGGGAAAGTCTACATAGACCCAACCCTGCTTTACCAGGTTTGTTGTATAAAGTGTAATGAGCTTATAGTGGCCAATGCATAGGTTGCAACAGAAAGAGGACTGTAAATCTTGCTTGACTGTAAATCTTGAAGAAGGCTTCTTAAAATTTCTGCTAGACTTTACTCAGATTCGAAGAAACTGCATCTGCAACTTGGTAAAATCTACAGAGGATATTTTCAGCTCCCCTAACTTTCATTGGACAAATAATTTTTACTCCAGGAACTGATATACTCTTCAACATACCTTAAGAAACCTGTATACTCTAAGGTTCAAATACCATAGTCTGAAATCAAGGAATATGCATGTTCAGTTGACAGATCTACCAGGGTTTTAAATACTAGGGAAACAACAGGGCATTACTTACCTAGTAAAATTGTATGGTACATTCTCACTTGATCTACTGAAGGGTGAACACAGCCACATGGCTTATCACTCATTGCAATTAGCCTTACATTTCCTTTTCTTTTTTCTTAAAGTTCCTTTCAAGAAAACCAAACCCTAAAACAGTAATTATGTCAAATAATAGAAAGCAATTGAAAACCCACAAGTTGCTATCAACAAAAAGCTAAAGATAGATAAAATGAAATTTGTTACAACAAAATTAAGGGGTGAAACTTCATTTATTTACATCGGTACTGTTAAAAGATTGTGGTCATAACACTAAAAACGTACACAAGTCAAGACTTCCAAATGAATCTAAATACAAATATTTGAGGGTGAAGACACTAAGACTCACTGTTAGGATACAGAACTCCATGTGTGTTGCAGAACTTTGCACTCCAGTTCACTAATCTACTAACAGTGAGAAACATCTTGCTACTTGTCAGCCATGTGTACTTCAAAAGAACCCAGAACATGTAACCCTCATTCCATCATGAACCATAGAGCTTATCCAGTTTACTGTCTGGAATATCTTATGACTATTTTATTTAACTGCTGCACAGAATTCATACCATGGCTCATACGGTAAGCATCAAATAGCTTCCAGGAATTTCAATCATTCTGAACTCCAAAGTTTCCTAAATTGGTAATTTTAATTTTCTAGAAAGAAAACACAAATTTTCTTGCATATATAAACATACACATGCACATCCCCCACAAATATTTACATATAGGAGTTGGAAGAAAGGCTATTTGTAAAAAACTTGTGAGTGACTTCACTTTTTCTTGTAAAAGATAGGTCTTATTTGAAGGTTCGGTATAGTACTTCTTCTACACTTCAGGGTAAAATCTTTACAGTTATCAAGTCATGTATACTAATTCAAAACCTACACATTGTGCTTGATCACCATTTGATCCAACAGATCAGAACCAGACACACTGGTCTCAGGTCATCTCTCACAGTTCTGCTTCAAACAGGGAGGTCTACATTGTAACCTTAAGCAGCAGTAAATATACATATCTGATTACGGAGAGTAGTAATGGAAGGACTTAAGGAGCTTTCAGAGGGATATACCTAGATTATGCTTTATACACCTGCTAGCTGTTCTCCCTAGCTAACAATTTTCCAATTTTTCTTCTAGGCAGTAATAACAATCTCCAGAGCTACACAGGAGTAAATTAGGAGCTCAGTAATTGGTTTCTTAAAAACTGAGTTTTAATGTCATTCTTCAAAAATATAGAGTGTTATCAACAAGACTTACTGTAGAGGCAAACAGCATTTGGTCCAGAGAATGTACTCTGCTCCACTTGCAAGGACAAAGCAATAGCCAGTTGACTTGGCAATCATCACAAGGAAAATTACAAGAATTGGAGGGAGTTAAGTTACCTCTGTCCTAAACTTCTGCTACTGAAAACAGGGGGTAAAGAATTAAGGGACATGCCTATCAAGAACTAATATGTCTACCACAGGATTATTACAAAAGACATGGGAGGAAACCATAAAAAGGCCTGGAAGGGCCTTAATTTAGAGGCCTAAACCTCACTAATAATGAGCAGGATTTAAACTCTTAAATGTCTAAATCACTTTGAAAATGAAACTGAAATACACATTTTTGAAAATACTATTAAAGGACTCATTTGCATAACCATTTACAAATACTCTCATATAGAGTTTGCTGATGGTACTTGTGAAGTAAAAATTTAAAGGCAAACATTTTTTATACTTTTCAGGCTAAATTGACCTCTTTCAAAAGAAAGAAAGGAAAAAAGGGGGAAAGAGAAGCAGAGTCCATCAGAGGACTATGGAAAGAAATTCATACGCTTCATACTGACACACAGAGCAGAAATGCTTATGCTCACATAGTGTTGACTGCTAGCCGCACATGTGCTTTTTGTCATTGGCTCTTTATCTAAGCAATACTGGTATCTTCAGGTGTCACTCCTAATTAAGAACAGAATCCACTCACTTTCCCCTCTTACTTCATTGGGAACAGTTATGCTGCTGAAACAACCCTGCAGCTGAGAGTCCTGATGCAATACCACTCCTACCCATGTCTACCAGCGCTCGCTCTGGTCTATGAAAATGAATGTGTTGTTCCTGTAGAATTTCTGACCTAAAAGTACAAGAATCCCTGTGGATACACTTATTATACCTGGTTCATCTAGTCAGTGACCTACTGTATTCACAGACTCTCTTGACTTACAGTTTTTAATGCTTTATCTTATGTCTTCTAATAAAATCTGTCACACCCTTGATAATCTGTGCTCTTCTGTGAACAAGTGCCTGTGAAAATACAAAGGCAAGTTCTGTGGTTGTAGTGAAATAATTTGTAGAAGGCAAAGTCCATGCTGGAGCCACAATCTCTTTTCCCTGCACCTTGCCTAAAACATGCATATCTTTCCTAGAGCTGATTTTGCTTAAACCCTTTGAAAATAAATCATTCCCAAAAGCACTCAGGATTTCCCCGAAGACTTTGTAAGGCTTCCTGCTTCATAGGTTTCCACTCCTTTACTGTAAGGCTAATGCATTTCAGGGATGTTTGTTCTGATGCAAAGCTAACTTAGGAGTAAAAATAAACTACCAGCATTTACAATGCTGTTGGAAGGCAAAGAATGCCAAGTGCCAAACTTAAATAACCAGAGCTGGTAGTCATTCCTTAATAACCTTCTCTTTAGACAATTTTTGCTGTCTCACTGGAAAAGACATTTAGTAGGAGTGTAATGATGAACATACAATCACTTATAAAACCTGCAAAATCCCCAAACCTGCAATAGCTGTACACGAAGATAAAAATAATTTCATGGGAGCGGATGATGGTACTCCACTTCCAGTTTGATGCATGAAACCAGAGGCAAATCATTGTCATTATTACTCAAGTGAGCTGTATGTTTATTACTCATAGGCCATCCTGTTTACCCTTCTGTGAACACCAGGAGCTACACTTAGCTTGTTTCAGATATGCCCATCTCCACAAAGATTTTACTAGTGTTCACACAAATCAGTATCTACAAAAAAACCTGGTAATATCTAGAAACAAAAACATTTTTGCATAGAATATTTAATCTGCAAGATCAGCAACTTGCTGATTAAAGCACACATCGTTATAGCATATATTCACTTACATAAAATAATTATTTGTTTTTAAATTTTGTTCAGCAGATGGGGAATTCATGTTGCTGAAGTGCTAGTACTTCACTGTACATAGAACTGCAAACAGAATTTTACTTTAGATCTGTATTGGAACACAATTTCATTTTTACAAAAATAACCCAATTTAACAATTCAGAAGTTCTCATATATATTTTATAAAAATGTATGAGAGACCTAAAAACCATGGAGAGTCATAACTTCGAGTTGGCTCATTTGTTTCCATTTTATTACAGCACTACATGGTGGGTATCAGATTCTTCACACAAAGTAGCATATTAAATCTTTATTCTAATCTGTTTTAGCAGAACTATATTATAGTTTAATACTATTTTGTCTGACTGATAAAATACCATTCAACTAAGACCAAAGAGGGCATTGAACCCCAACAGAGATCTATACTGAAAAAAACCCACCACAAATATTACTTCAAGCTATGTTCAAAAATAATACTTCCACTTTCTTGACAGGTAGGATACTATATTCTATTTATTTCTCATTGTCTAGATGAACTCCTACTTCTTGCTTTGTCTGAAGGCTACCACACAGATATAAAACGCACTGTGTATATTGATATTCTTTATTTTTGACAGACCAGGTTTTTATCTGGGGTCTTGTAATGAGAATATTGACAGCTTCACAAACACTCTTCTGCAGCTGCTTGAGTATGTCTCAGTAAGTTAAATGGTTGGGGTGTACTACTACAAGGAAGGAAATAATTTGAGTAAATTATAGCTGTATACTATAGCCTAGCTATAGCAAAAATTAATTCCAGTTCTCTGTAGCCTCTGCCATAGCATCATCCAATCCTTCTAGCTGTCAGAAGGTGGGGAGGATAAAGCTTCAAATCTGCTCAGGTCTTGTCTCCTTTCCATTGAGATCAGAACTGAGACTTGCTTATAGACTTCTGCTCTCCCAGTAACTGGCAAAAGAGTAATTTTATGTATTGAAGAACACATCCATTTCAACCGACTTAAAGAAAATGGGAACTATTGCACCATCTACATGGTCCTGTAAAACAAAATGACAAAACAAAGAACATACAGGCATGTGCTGTCCACTGCCAGTAGTGTCTCGTTACTCGCCCTGGTCCTCCAGCTATTTCCCCAGACAAACTTGATACCTCTTCTTAAGCTCTTCTGGCAATTGTGGAGACAAAAAGAGCTTTAAAGGAGAGTGAAATAAGGGCTTGGGCTAAGTTAACGTCTGCAGAATGCAGATCTCTTTCTAAACTACATGAGAAAGCCACAACATCTGCTGTGAATCAGTTTTCCTTTCTTACACATTGAAACAAATGCCTGATGCTGTGCAAGATTGTTTGTCATCTTCTGCTTATTCATTTATTGTTCTTATTTACTGACTGATGCACAAGGTCCACTTCGCTGTTTTGGGAAATAGTCTACAGGCTAAAAACTTCACTCACAGATCTTATTACTTTTAAGTCTCATTTTCTCTGTCGTCCAGTATTCTCAGTACAGCTCAGATTCTTTCATCTAACTGCATATTTTTGTCTACAGAGACACCTGCAGATCTGACCTTTTTGCATGTAATCAGAAATCAGCCAGCAACTATCCCCTCATGTGTTTTAAGCATGTTCTGAGAGTTCAAAGAGCTTTGTTCTGGCCTAGATTTCAAAAAGAAAAAAAAAAATTAACTCCTTCTTGAAAGTCACAATTACTGATCAAAAGCGGGTATACAAAAGAAATACAAGATTCATATTTGCTTGTTTGCTGAAATACAACAACCTTGAGTTGAGAGAGAAAAGAGTAGGCTTAAAAGGCACTTCTCAGTCATCCCAGGTTTGAAATAACAGTATTGCCATGCAGCATTGTCTAAAGAGTTAATGTCACTATGTGGGTTCACTTCCCAATAGCTTCAGAATTTTCCAGAAGAAATATGGTAGATCTTTGTTCAAGTCAACTTTCAGGCAGATGATCTGGACAGACTCCAGGTAACTATTACTATCAGCAACGACACTGAGAATATTGTCAAGTTATTTAAATAACACAAAGTAATCCAATGTACTATGGAGCATGACAACTTTCTTCTTTTGGATGGGTCTTTTTTTTTTTGGTTGTGATTTTAATCTCTAAAATATCTGCAAAATCATGAAATAAAATTAATGAATTAAATAATTTACTTTTTTTTTTTTCCCCAGAAAGACATGGACAATCAAAAACAAAATCACAAACAACGTGCTGACCTGTCCAGTCCAAGACCTGTGGGAGCACAAAATTAGGTGGGAGAAACTTGGACAAAGCTATGGTTTAGTCTCTTCTCCCCATTTCTCAAAAGAAAAAAAAAAGTGTTAAAGAAAGCATCTAGAAATCCCCACTAGTCTCCAGTTACATTTTCTAGGGAAATCTGGGGCTCTGGAAGGAATTTATTGGACTACAAAAGAAAATATTATAACCATTAACCAAAAGAGCCTTAGAGAAATCAGGCTATTACTTAACTGGAAGCACCTAATCTCGGTGATCTCCACTGCCTCTCCCCAGTTTAGGTAGTCAAAGCTCCAAATGTAGGCATCTGTGTTAGGTATCTAAAGTTAGCAGTGTGAATATCCTGTGTCCCTCCATCACTGCTATTGAAATTCAATGGAATTTGCTTGCTTAATTCCTTTAAAATACTTCAAAGATCCAATTTTAAGTTCTCTCATCAGCCAGACACCCACAATAATTCTCCAGGTTTTATTAGAATACTGTGAGGTACATTCTCGCAGTCCTTCCAGAAGACAGACAACTCTTGGTAACTCTTTCTAAAAGCACAAGTTGGTAATTTGGGAAGCGACAGCCCTTGCATATAGTATTGGTATTCAGGCAGGCTGTTCTCATCCTAGATAACAAATTTTCTGTTCTGTAATGTTTTCATATATAGTATATTTGAAGCCTTAAATATAAAATCTAAAAAGAAAAAAAAAAAAAAACAAAAACGTAATTTTGCTATTTTGTATCAACCAAGAGAATGGAATGTTCATTAAGGCATCAGCATGGGAGGGGTAGCTGGGTAGGAAGAGGTTGCAGGAACATTACCCTGAGAGTATATGAGTCTCTAAAATTGTTTGCATTTTTTCTTAGTTCCACACTTACAGTTTTCCTGAAGAAGACATTTTCAAACAGGAAAAGGCATCATCACCTGGGACACTATATTGTTTCTCAAAAGAAAAAAATAATTAGAAATTACCCAATTGCCTGTATAACCACTTCCCCTTTGTGGGTTGAATGTGGTAACCCAATAGGTTGTTTACAGATGCTCTCCAAAGTAAAGGAAAAATATGACATTTTAACTGTTTTTTTCTCCTAATGATCCATTTTTTATACCAAGTGGTGTTTATAATTTCTGCCAACTTTACCATTTTATCATCTATTCACAGACAACCACAGTATCTCCCTAACTATTCTGCAAGACAGTTACTCTCCTGTTATAACAATCATCACACATCTGTATGGAACAGAGCATGATTGCTAGAAAGGCCCCTCCACAGATAGGTAATGGAAATGGAAATCCTGCATGATCCTTGAAAGGCTGCTGTCTCCAATTGGAAAGGTTATGGTGGTGAAGCTGAGACAGAAGCTCAGGGATTCTGAGCCCAGAAGGATCCATGGTAGTTTCCTGATCTGGCATCGTGCATAACATGACCAATTTCTCTCATGGTTCACCCTGACGGAGGAGGTGGTCTTCTCCAATCTCAAAGCAAACTGCACAGATTATTACAAAATGGCAGCAACAAAATGAGAAATTTTGTAGGAAATTAATGTTGTTTCAGACAGATGGATACAGTACATGGTTTTTACTTCCTGTTCCCACACAGTCAAAAAAACCCCCCAAATGTAAAATCTGGTCAGTGGACATATTCATAGCACCACACTCTTTCTCAGAGAATTTTTAAACCAGAGTACAACACACAGTCTCAATGACACTAAAATGAGCATTCACCTTCTTGATATTTGCATGATTCCTTGAGCCATGTTGATAGGAGAATCTTTTCACAACACAGCAAAATCCTTTTAGTAGTCAACAAATTATATATGCACAAATTTATAACATTTTGATAGGTAATATACCATATATAATTTGTATAGAATATAACTATATATAATTTATATTATTGCTAGAATTTGCAAATGGGTGATTTATGAATGCATTTTGCCATTGCCATGCTATGTCTATATATACACCAACTCAATACTGCCTTTATAAATATTTTAAGTGCCATTATTAATCAGTTAAACTGGCCAATCTGTGTGCCACCAATATGGCGTATAGTTTTTAATATGTCAATAAGCCCATGAAATACATTTAGAGAGAAGCTGATTAATTTCCAGGGGTTTTATCTAGAAAGGGAGTTCAACAGTTTCAAGTTGAGCTATCTAGAAAAGGATGTTCCAGAAGATTCAATTATGAAACAGAAAGAATCTTTTCCAATAGCCTCTGAATAGAAAAGTCCTTTTTGTTTCTCTGTACACTTCTCTCATTAAAGGCAAAGGTGGCATGCAAGCGCAACCACATTTCTGATTAACATTTCTGTGCCCAGTTATATGTGTTTAGAAAAGGCATCTCTGGAAAGCAAAACTTCTCACAATTTGAGGAATCAAATCTCTAACACAACGTTGAAAAAAAATTCTCACTCTTCTGAGCAAAGCTAGGAAAAACTGAAGGGGAATTCACACTCTTTTTGCTGCTTAAGTTACGTTTCACAGAAGGAAACTTACTGTTGAATTTCAGGTCAACAGAATTGCTGGAAATGAGCTGCAGATAAATAGAGGTGAAGATTCTCATGCCTTTGACCTACATCTCGAACAGACATCTCCGGAGATAAATGTTATGCCACCTATGGTTATGAATGCAAAACCATAAATGCTTTGGTTAATTTGGGATGTGTGAACTCAGTAAGCAATACTGGAATTAACTGCTACTGTAACATACATCAACATATTTTCAAGAAGAAAATGATTTGACTCTCCAGCTTTAGTTTTTCTGAACATTTGCTGTTTTCCAAACAGAAAAGGAGATACTGAAACACCATGAAAGAAAGGCCATCTATAATCTGTTATCAATTTATTTGAAATAAAATTGCCCTAGAAATCTCATATGATGTTCAGTATAATCTCTGTCAAATCATGGATAATTCATCAAATAAAAATTCCCAGGTTTCTGTAGTTCATTTTTTATACATACAACATTCATGGTGTTTCACATTTGATAACTGACTACAAATATAAAAGTCTAGGCTGTTCCCTCATCATTCTTGCCATGTGTGAAATATGCTGGTATTAAAAAACAAATGTCCTATTGTCAGTTGTGTTTTTGAAAAGCAAGCAACTTTATGCAACACACAACAGTGATTTTCCAGCAACAGTTTGACAGAGCGTGGGCCCCGCATTTGAAATTTTTTGCTCTAATCTTTGTTTATAGTAGAAGTAAATAATCCAAACAAAGAGCATTCCACTATGCAGGGCTGATAGCTTTGCGATAAGGCAGAGCCTGGCACCAATGACAGAACCCGCAGCCTACTGAGGTAGAAAACAGCACCCTGATAAGTAAAACTGTCTTCTGATTTATAGACCTTAAGTTGGCTTTTTAACCCTTGAATCATGAAAATCTGCACCATACAAAGGCCTGGAAATAGAGGCATGTAAAAGAAAGAACAAAAACCTCATGAGAAATTTTTAGAGAAAAAAAATGTAGTGGCTGTTACTTTTATCTCCAGGTAATCACGTTAAAGCTGAATTTTAGATATACCACATTTAAGAACTTTTACCAGTAATGAATTTTTGTATTAGACATAGAACTTCTAAAAGAACATTTGAAAAACAAAACCATTTAAGATTGATCCTTTCTTTGTTTACACAAAAAGAATTGAGCTTAAAAATAATTAATATTTATCTTGCAAAACTTAGAGATGATGTCAAAACTAACATGATACATGGCCTTTGGTGTCAGTCATATCTTCAGTACACAAGCCCTGAGAGACTCTGGTCCTCAGGCAGACTGGAAAGACTTTCAGTTCTTCCATACAGTACATTCAATAGTTAATTCAACAATTAATATTTAATAGCAAAGAGCCCTGAGAACTGCTGCAAGCCTTTTCCAAAGAGCTCCTAAATGCAGAAGGCAGTTATATATTTGCATATATGAATAATCACTTAATAAACAATGTTATTTGATTTTCAACTCTTCCCCCAGCATTCAATATATGGATAAGTAGGCTCTTGCTCACAGAATTCAGGTGACTTTTTGACCAGTGGACCCGTATAGTTAAATACGCTTTTCATAGTCCTGTTACAGTCACAGTCTCTGAAACTGGACTTTGCCAACTCTTTTGCCAGTCTAACTGTCTCATTAGGTGACAGAGACATCTGTACTTTGTAACAGGTGAGAGGTGTCTTATACATTCATTAATCGGGATTTATGGACCATGTTTGAAAGGAAAAAAAACACAGAGGAATAGTAAATAAACAGTGCCATAGCATCAAAGTTATGGTCCAGAAATGGAGCTATGAATTTTCAGGCCAACAAACTTCAGCAAGACAAAAACCCACACAACTTATGTACTTGAAATACAGCATCCTAGTTTCACAGTGCAAATATGTTCATACACATAATAAGTACAATCTCAATTAAATCCACCTTTAGGTATATGAAAATTTCAAGGCATCTCAGAAAACTGTCCTTGCTAGTACATCTGTGCAATTTAAGCATCTTTCCAGTGAGATCAGGCACCAAGACCAGAATGGTCCCAGAAAATTAGAATTTCTACAAGAGCTATTGAACAGCTCAGCATCATACTACACATATGCCTAACTGCTGCTTCTGTAATTCCTGTGGCACACTAGAAAGTTCTTGAGCACTGAGAGTGGATTGGCACCTCTTTCTACAAGCTTCACAGAATGGTCAAGAATGTTACAGGCTCCACTCTAGTCATCTCTTCTTCCCAAATACAACTTCACAGGAGAGGTGATGAAAAGAAATCCTGAGATGGATTAGGATGATGACATTTCAATGTTAAGCCATGTCAGGCCAGGAATGAGAAGCTAGTGTGCTGGCCTCAAAGGCACTGCATTTTTCAGTGTTGTCTATAGTTCACTAATAGGTTCAGAAGCTTTTTATTCATAGAATTTTAAATACCAATCTTTCATATTTTAGAACACTATTTTAATGGTCATTAATATTTAAAATACTAAAAACTCCTTACCAATATTTTGACCAACTAAAATTATTTGATCTGGAGAATGTCCAAATTTTCCATTATAAAACTTAACCACCTGCAAATACCACCTCCCTTTTAAAGACTATTTCTGTCATCTGTCTGAGTATCTGCGTATGGAAGTTCATCATTGAAATGTAAAATATTAAGCCTTCCTATAAAACTTTTTCGGGGTAGGGGAGATTTCTTTCAGGTTTGTATAGTTTTGTTGAAAGAATCAGAACCAAATACATTCTTTGTAAAATGATCTGTCCTTTTCAACATATGTAACTTTGATTAGGTACTGCATATAAGATCAGCAGTCAAGGCAAAGTTAGGCATGATGATTTCTCAGTTCTTCATAATCCAATATGGCCTTCAGTAAGGCAATGTAGGCAAAGCCCGTGAATTCCTTTCAGTCCGTGAACTTAGATGTTACAGTAAGGTTTTACTAAATGATTTAGTTTTACATCACCATAAGACAGTTCTTTCACTATTGCAGAAAGATTAAGATGTGTGACGGCAAATTTAAAACACTGCAAGACAAGCTAATGTATCACTAAAAAGTTATCTTCTGTGGATTTATAATTCCAACTATTAAGGACAGAACCTATCCCCAAAGCCCCTGAGACAGTAAGTTCTGATCTAGGAAAAAAATTATAAGACAGAATTTCTTGACCAAGCTGACATGCTGCTTCAAAAAAAGTGCAAAACATTTTTAGTAGGGAAAATTTTCTTGGCTTTGAAGCTCTGGTACCTCAAAACCACCATGTTCAATTACTATTAAACCCTCCAAAAAACAAAATGCTCTTAGGAAGCCAAGGACCACATACAATTTCAGGTGTACCAGCTTAATTTTAGTGACAGCACAAGTGAAAAATAGTTCTGCATCTGATAAATTTGCTACTATTTTAAATAATGATTTTAATAACACCTCATTTTGCTTTCAGATACCAAAATAAAGGCATTAAAATATAATAGCACAGACTTCCACTTGAACAGAAATATTGCTGTTTGCTTCTGCACTGAGAATGAAACCTCCTTCTGCTTTAAGTAAAAATTAATGGAGACCTGAAAGGAACCATAACCTTGACAATTTCCTGTAGTGACTGTAATAAAATAGTTCAGCAACAATGATGAAAAAAAAAGAAAAAGGAGTTTAAAAAGTCCAAAGAGAGAAAATTGAGAAAACGGCAGTAACCACCTGACGTAAAGTAAGTAAACGGACTGTTTGTGCCCAGTACTTCAGAAGAAATTGTTCAGGAACAGTTCATCCATGTGAAAGTCTGAGTCATATAAGGCTGCCAAGGTCAGTGAGACCTCTGGTGATCAGCTCAGTAAGTACCAGCTACACATGCTAGGCTGTCTTGGAGCAAAACTAAGGTGTAGACACTAGAAATCTTATTATTTATACACAGTAAGGAACACCCAACTTGTTTTGTTATATCGCTACCACATTGCTTTCTTATCACTCTCCTAAACTCTCCAACAACTCCCACACTAAATTGTTCTCAGAGGCTTATCAGGACATTGTGAAATAAAAAATATTTGCTCTGACCCTCAGCTGATACAAAGACTAATAGCTATGACTTTGGAAGTGATCACATTAAAGATCTCAAAAACTTCCTATTATGAACATCTGTTTCATTTTGCCTCCTTGAGCCTGTTTGCGTAGAGCTTCATGCCCGTGTCAAGTGTCATTTTCAGGCTGATTAGTAGTAATAGTAGTTGAAGCCGTAGTAAAAGGTTCAGTATCAATACTTAACTTATTTCTGACTATTGTCTGAAGATCGTACGTGAACTTTGCCAGGATGTTCCCTGTGGCACCTGTGTATCATCAAGCCAGGGCATAAGCCTGTTTCATACACTCCAAATGCTCCTTCTAATAGCCAGGAGGAGGAACACGAGAGAAAAGAGATTCCTGTCAAATACAGAGACCAGGAGTCAGACTGACATCTTTGTCAGGGAGAAAATAAGACTGGAAAAGGGAACTAGTGGTGGGGATGCTGTTGGAGATTGGAGATTCAGTGTGTGGTCTGCACAATGAACAAGATAGAGGAAAAGATGCCAGAGACGGGACAGGGACAAAGCTCAAATGGAACAAACTGCATTGCGGCTCTGAAGATTCCTGCTATATGAATGGATTGTGAGGATAAGAATTTCCTGTGGCTTCCTTTAAAAATGGCAGTATCTCTATTAAGGGGATGTTAATCCCGCACAAGCAAGCATTTAGTCATGTAATTTTCTCCCTTGTAAGGCTCTTGGTGGAACTTCCTGCTGTGGCTGCTCCTTTCTGTGTGACTCAGGTAAACAGTTCCTTATGACTGAGCACTTTCTGGGATCAAGGTGAAGTATTTAGAGTGTCATCCCTCTCTCCTAATACTTAAAACAGAAAGAACCTGGTGGGCTAGACTCCTGCTTAAGTCAGTACAGAAAATGTGGCATTTCCAGATCGTGACTCAAATTATCATTTTAAACATCTGCTTCAGGATAAGAGAATCTCATCATGGAAGGACCCATTTCTTTCCTTGACAGAAGAAGAAGTCTACATCATCAGCCCATGCGGAAGGACTATCATGTACACATCCAGAGTCAGGCAAGCTGAACTGCAGTCTTTAGAATGGGATAGGAAGGACTGCAAAATGCTCACAACTGACACCAAACAAACTCTGAATAGACCAAATCTTATACCATGTTCTGTTTCCCGAAGATCTGGCAAGAGCAACATCAAAAGAAGTGGCAAAAATATTTCTTTTTTATAAGCTATCTTGTAAGATTCTTTTCAGCATCTTACAAAGTGGAAGTAAAACCACCTACTTACTTTGTAAGGAGGTAGGGAAAAAAATATGATCAGTGTTTTGGAACCCTTCTGCTACCTAATTCAATGAGCACCACAGAAAAGACCAAAAGTAAACCAGTAATTCTATTGCCAGAGTAGCAATATCATGAAGCAAAAGAATTCCTGGAACCATCCATTAGAAGGACAAAATAAATACTGAAGAGCCACTATTGGCAAGAAAACATAAACCAAAACCAAACCCCAAACAAACTCCCCACCCTACCAGCATGTGCTCGTGGCATCAAGAAATATATCATGTATGTATATACCCAAGGGCAGGGAATTGAAGTTAATGTGCATTCTCAGGTACAGAATTTCTTGGCTACTGAGTGCTTTACCCTGTAATTTTAATATACTTTAACAGTGCTTTGTGTGATACTTACAACACAGACTGTATGTGCATATATTTTATATAACTTTCAAGGATGAGTTGCAGGTTTTAGCCAAAGTATGAAGAAGAACAAAAACATTCAAGAAATAGCCATTAGCAGCCCAAAGAAATTTTATTGCCAAGAAACTTCAAAGTATTGCCTGTGGTTCCTTCTCTGGTGTTATTTAAGGCACCTTCAATCAGCTTGTATTCTACTGAATCAAAAGAACTCATTTAGTGTATGAAATGTTAACACAAGGGGATACTTGTATGGCATGTTTGTAATACTTGCACAATTATTAAACATACTCTTTTTCAGAAATCAACATGTGTAGTTTTCCAGAGTCTTTGCCTATCCCTTTGTCAATTACTTCTGAGAGGAAGATAATTAGAACACTCAAAAGCTAGGAATTTCATCAGATTTCTGAACACGGAAGTTCTTCACCAACCCTTTAAAAACACAGTTGTGTCAACAAAAATACACTCTTTTCCCCTGCCACCAAAATTTCCTTATCTTCAATATTTTACATTCTTTTCTTTCCATCTACTTTTCCCTCCTAAGAAAAACTCCTCATCTTCTAGTTTGTTGAATATGGTCACCTTAAATTAAATTATTATGAAATACATCTATGTGAAATTATTTTCAGGTAGGGAAGGAACCTTAATGATTCTTTCAAACTTCTGCTTTCTTAGGCCAGTCATATTTTCATAGATGTTCTTACTCTATCAAGTCTAGCAACAAGGATAAGTGAGGCTAAATGTTGTTAGGTGGAACACTCTTATTAGAAATGAAATAAAACAAGGAGTTCTGAATTTTAGTCATCACTGCAGAGTAATAAGTGGTTGAAACTTCCACCTAGTCTCTTCGTATTCTATCTTTTATCTTTTTTAAATTATCTGGTGATGCCCTCCACACTGGTGTTAGGTTATCATATGAGTTGACTATTTCATTTACCAAAAAACCAAAAAAACCTCAAGAGCTTATACCTTCTTTTCTCTTTCTTAGCCAAAGCCATCATCCAATGTCTCTTTTCCCTTCTGACCGCTCTTCCCCCTTTCCAAGAGCAAGAACTTCAGATGAAACTATGGAAGAACCACCTCAGAATGTCCAAAAGTATGGTGGTAAGAGTGACACAGGTTCAGGTCTGTGGTTCTCCTTAGGCAGAACAAGATCTTTAATTCTGATGAGGAAAAAGAGTTTTGGCTATAAGGCATTTTCAGGGATATTTAGCTCCTTTTCAAGGTTTGACAAGGATGTCCTGGTCCCAAGTCTAATGAAAACTGGAATATTTTCACTAATATTTTCCCTCAGTTTTGACAAACTGGTGTGTCCTAATGAAAACTTCTTCTATTGCACAACTCCTAAATTTAGTCCTGCACTCCTGTAGTTCTCCATACATATCATAAAGTATGAAACAAAAATCTTTGCAGACTCTTCTGAGAAGGGACTTGGGCCTACCAGTGCATTGAGGAGGTGCAAAACATATCATAAAATAATGCCAATTGTAAAACCAACTAACATAACAGCAACAATTTAAAAGTTGTTACCATCTCAATTTCCTTTCTTTGCCCTCCTTTCCCCCTTTTACTAAATAATTACACTGGGACAGGCATTTGACTCTTTAGGGTTGAACTGAAAAATCAGTTAATCAATAAAAGCATTTCACTTCTTCAGGTTTGATACATGGATCACTCAACAGCTCAGCTCCTTACTAAATTTAGCTCCAAGCACCCCAACCAATGCTCCCTGTTGGTGAAAACAGCTGCCAGTACCCCCAGACTGCTGTTTCTAGATTGCTGGAGAAGTGAATTAGGGAAGGTAAAAGGTATAATATCAAGTAAAAGAGCTGTACCTTCTTTCAGGGAGGAAGGCAGACCAACAAGAACTAATCTCTTTTCTCCAATGTCCTTGTTCCCAGATTAGTTTCATAAAAAAAAAAAAAAAAAGATAGTGATAAAGCAGGAAATATGGGTTATGCAGGTTGATGATTACAGGCAACAAGGGAAAAAATAAAGAAAAGCTTGACCAGAGACTGAAAAGGGTTGACTTAGTGACAAGGCAAGAGACAATCAGACAGAGCAAGAAAAGAAAAAAGGTAGACAAGTGTCCTGATAAGTGGTGGTGGGAAATCAGCTGGGAGATGGTGTCATGACCCTTAGTAGAGATGAATGAATCTCAAAAATTTCAGTTTGGTATGCAGGGCTGAAGATCTTGCAAAGAACTGGTTGACTCATTAGGTCCAGACTTGACTAGATTGTAGAAGTCACCTGAAGGTATATTTTAAATGGAGCTTCAAGATTTTGAATCCTGAAAACAACCTCAATTTTACAATCAAGAGAAACAGTATTAATCAAAGCTTTGTTTTCCCAAGTCAAGTTTTCAGTGTTCATTTCTGAAAAAAAGTTGAAAAGTTTCAATTCCAGACACTGCAGGAAATTTTTTTCCAAAGTGAGGCATCCAACTTTTTTGAGGCTCACTTACCACCACTAGGATGAAACTGAAAGACATGCCCAGAGCCTATCTTCCTCACCATGTGGCCAAATCAGATTGATTCTCATCTTGCATTGATTTTACATTAATGGAACTTGATTGATTTCAGGAACACTTCTCTCTCACACTGGAACAACTACTATTGTTTATTCTGACTCAAAACAAAACCAAGAAATCCTTATACTGAGATGCCTGACTTGAGTAGTATTTACTACTACATGCCACAAAGTAATTCAGTTCCTCTGTACTGATTTGGATCTCCATTGCTTCAGCACAAGCTCAGGAATGTCAGAAGACAAAGAAATCAGCATATGGTTGGAAACAAGATCTTAACTCACCAGAATTTTTTAAAGCCCTTTTTAAGTGGACTTTCTAAGGTCTGTTACAATGGCACTGGAAAAGATCCAGCAATTTCTTCACAATGTACTGTCTTGATTTTCTTTAACAGTGACGTTTGACTAATTTACATTCTTCTTTTGGGTTTTGCTCTAACTGGCACCTTTATTACGTGACCTTTATTCTGGATGGCCTCTAAGGTACCATATACATAGCTGCTTCCACACCATCACCTCAGATACAATACAGCTGACTTCTGTGCTAACTGCTGGATTTCAAACTTCCTCCCCTCTGCAAAGTCCCAGTTAAAAGCAAAAAATCTGTAAGTCTGTAGGTACTCTGGATTTACATTTGGGTTTCTAACTTTTATTCTGAGGAAGATGGTACAGCCTGTTTACTGCTCAGGAAAACAATTTAGCATTGACACAGTTAAAATATTCTCCAAAAGTGATCAGCCAGAAAGGCAGCACAAACAAGAACGCATGAAATGGAGTGCTGCTATCAGAAGTGCTAGCTATTTGCAGAATTCTTATGTCAAGAGGACCAGTAAGCAAGTGTTAATATTTCTAGTGGAAGGAGAATCCATGGGGAATTCAATGTAGTTAGCTGCACAGAGCAGAGAATCAGATCGGAGAGGGAATTGTGTCAGCTCTGGCGAGTCGGCAGTATGTGGCTGTCAGGAGTGTGAAATGGAGCTGCTTCAAAGCTGAGTAGGCTGTGACCTGAATGCTGCACATCCATGCACTCAGTGTAAGAGGATCAATGACAGCATTTGCTGGGCTCTAGTCAACCCCTCTGCTAATGAAAGCAGACCTGAAAGGCATAATGCAGGGCCTCTAGGCACCCTAAAGCCTAGCATTAGCAGAGTTTGTTATAAGCTTGGCTGGTGAGTGCACTGAGTACCAAAGACCCCCTCCTCTGTTGCTTTAGCCCACCAACTCCCCCCGGCTGTCTGTTTAGTGTCACTCAGCTGGGATGGATCCCGTTAAAGATCTGACGCTTAGCAAGGACTCAGAGGTGTCTGGAACGCCTGCCTCTAATCATAAACACCACAGCTGGCAATGATGTGGTTGAGAAAAAAAAATCACCTTGATCCAGCAGCACACATTCCCTTTGATGTTTCTGCAGTGAGTTCACTGCCCAGAGAAAAAGGTACTGCTTAAAAAAAAAAAAAATCAGGCTTGACATTCTCAAATCATAACCATATGACTCTCAATTCCAAGCTTAAAAAAAAAAACACAGCCCAATCCCAGGAAAACACAACATTTTGTTCTGAGAAACTCAGGGAAGAAGCATCTGACAATGATAACATGAAACAGGTTTGGAAGATAATGGCAGTTTGAGAAGAAAACACTTCCAAAAAATTCAGACTGCCACTACCAAAAATGGAAGAAGCCTTCTGCCAAAAATTGCAAACTGTGGTGACCTCAAGCAAGAGACTGTAGCTGATTCAAGGGAAAAATGAAAACTTTTCAAAGACAACATTGCTTGTGCTCTGCCACTGTTTATAAGTGCCTTATGCCCTCTTGCCTTTCAGGGTGGCCTGGTAAACACAAGAGCTCTCTTCTATATTTTCCATTTCTCTGCCACAATATTCTGTTAAATATTCAACTGTATGAGCATGATTTTTAGGGTTTTTTTTTTAACCCAGTGAGGTAACAGAGAATTGTGAATCCAGTGCAAAAAACAATATTTATTATTTTTTTGCATCTGCCCCCATGTTGCATATATGGTCATCAAATATCCAAATGTCCTATTTATTTTCATACTGCTTGGATTTCTTCATAGAAAAACAACACTATTTTTCTTGCATTGATTTCTTTCTAGACACAGAGTGCTACATATACCATTTCCTAAAAATCTAAGACTGTTACTTGTGTTCTCTGACACATCTATGCTATTGCTTCCTTATGCTATGCCGTCATATGCTAACACAGATAAAGAGCCTGATTTGAACAATCTTACTAGGGTGTATAGTCTAATTTTGTTTTCATTATTTACAGCAAGGGAGCATTATAATTAATAATGAAGTTCTTTCCAAGTCTATATGAAGAAAATGGTACACTAGACACACTGATGCAGATGCTTATTTGCTAGGGACAGAAAGAAAAATTTAGAGCTAACTTTGAAAACCGTCTCTAAAAATGTATACTCAGAATTTGCCCCTATTTGCACATTTAAATACCTAGTATTTTTACACATAAAATGAACAGCTGGCACAGAAGCAACTGCAAATAGTAATTTTGGGGTATTCAAGCATATTCTTTGCCTTTCTGGATGTTCTTCTAAAATGTCCTTTTTTATGATTTCACGTTACCCACAGGTTTGCTTTCTTCCCCAGATAAAAAGAGGAAGTTGTATCCCTCAGAATCAGAAACGATACTAGCAGCCATTCCCTAATGAGAAACTAAAGACAACTGCACACTTTCATTACCTTTGCTATTAAAATGCACTATTTGTTACCGTGGCTCAAAGTGATCAGAGCCATCCTGACACAACTAAAGCAGGGAAGTGACATAGTGTATACAAAACACAGAGCTCAAGAGTGAGTATAAATTGAACTACCATGTCATGGCTGGAAAATCTGGGGACTGTATACCAAACCTATGTGAGGTTTCGCAGGCTGTTTGCTGACAGCCTTCCCTGCAATTCCCCCAAATGTTGCAGATTCAGATAAGATTCAGATTTATTAAGTTTATGTACTGTTCTACAGTGGCACACACGCTCATTTGTGTGTGTATGTGATGGAGAGAGAGGGTAGCTCAGCTGGGTTGTGAAACATCGGCGATTTACATACCCCTATATGGCAATTTTTCTCTTATACTGTATGTAAGCAAAATACAACTAAATAGTAGCCAAGATCTGCAGCCCTAGTGACACTTAAAAGGATGTGAGGAAGTGACACGATCCTTTGTTTTCATGTGCATGAATCTCTTCTTTTCAACCAGCAAGAATTAAAATCAGTACCAGAAAACTGTTACTAACGTACTGTCACAAACACAGGTTAATTGATTTTACTCTAAGCAAAAAAAAAATTTTTAAAAAAAAGTATTTCCTCAAGCCTTGTGGAGAGTTATGGATTTTACTGCAACGGCACGTACAAAGCTCATTTGTTTACCTCTGTGTATGGAAGAGTTCAGGAGGTGGAAGTCAAGATACACATCCCATTCTTCAAGGGAAAATCAGAGCCATCCATTCAGTCCACTCCCCTATTGCAGTTTCTTTATGAATAATTCTAAACTTACTGGCAAAGTCGATGACCTATGATAATTCCTCCTTTTTCCCTATTCTTACACTACTCTGAAACATCACAGGATGAAACTGATGAGAAATCAGTCTAAACATGAATATGGTTTTAGCCCAAGGAATTTTTTTGCCTCCCATATTTTAATGTGGCAAAACCAGTGCGGAAGCGTTACTTATCAGAAGCATCCCCCCAGTGAGAAGCATAAGAGAATTCTGTAATAGATTTCCTCCAGCTTCATCTTACAGATGAGATTTAAAAGTGTTTTATTCGTTACATGTTCTCTCATAATGACTAGAGAAGAGAACAAAAAAAAAAAAAAAAAAGCCAAACACCTTCCTAGTCACAAATGGATGTACTTGGAGGAAGTCTAAAAAATTTGTCCATTATGGTCTCGGTCTGACCAAGTAAGCCAGATAAGAGAAGAAAAAGAAAAAAAGGCTTGGTTCTAGAAGGTGCTATTCATGCTCACAATGGAATGAAATATAACTGAGCTGATGGCATGCAAGATACCATATGACTGTTTAAAATGCATGTGGCCTCCACCTGTTGCATTGGGCTGCACTGAAGTTTAGTTCATCTTACTATCACTTAACACTTGTATGTTTCTCTACTGCTGTGTTACTAAACACGGCATGTTGCTTTATAAAAGGAAGACTCTCTAATTCATATTCACCAAAAATGTACATCATGGTGACTTGTTACCTGACTTGATTTGCTAAATGTTTTGGATTCCATATAACTGGCAGGGTCAGTATGCAAAACATCAGACCTGTGCAAAACTCCAGGACAAGTTAGCAGTTCAATCAGGAAGCAAATCTTTAAAGCACTTACAAGGCTGCAGTTCTGGAATGCACTCAGCCCTCCATTCCCAAACCAGCTCAAAGCTGCCTTCAGACAGCTCACTCACAACATGACAGAAGAGGTAACACCTCACACCAACTCTCTAGTGACCCCTCCAGATCAATCAGGAGAGAAATCGACAAGCTACAAAGGCATTCTCAGATGAAGGGAGGCTGGCTGGCTGGAGAGTTTAGGATGAGACACACAGGTCAAACAGAAGTCCTCAGGGATGCAAAAACTCATGTTTCCTGCACCACTCCCTCTTTAAAGAGAGCAGCAAATTCTGTCAAATTACAGTGCTCAAGTCTTTTTATTTATTTTACTTTTATATAATGTAAGTCTAAGCTTGATTTAAAATTAATTGCACAAGTGTTTATAAACCACTTAACTTGGGCACAACAATAAATTCCTGATACTGGAGTCTGATTTGTGCAGCTCCTTACTCACAAGAAGTTCTCTGTTTACTAATCACACTGCTGTTCATGTGGAGGAGGAACCGTTTCAGTGCTAGAACAGAAACCACACTACCGTGGCACTCCCTCCACAACTTTTTCTTTTTTTCTCCTACTTTTGAAGTGAACTGCCTCAAATTGCTTTGTTTCTTTGCTGATTTTGGCAACCTCACTGGGAACTTACTTTTTGTGCATAGGTAGTCTTGATATCACTTTCCAAAACTTTCCTGCCCACGTTCATTCTATGGCTTCTGCTGTACACGATGTCTGCTTGCAGAATGGCCTCACCGAGTGGGTACTGGAGTAGTTTATGCTTTATGAAGTTTTCTCAAGGATTTGCTTCTTGGGGTTTTTTGTGTTTGTTTGTTTGGTTTTATTTTTCCCCAAGAGGTGATTGAAAACAGCAAGAAAAATCCCATTTTGCCTTTTTTTTTTTTTTTCCCCCTTGAATACTCTTATTCTGAGACCACATATGACAATACCTCTTGGAAAAATTGCTCCTGTCCAGTAACATGCTCAAAGTACTCCTTTGCCAGAGGCATTCACTCATTATATAAATCAAACAAGCATACAAAAACAGACAAAAAGTGACTGGTAATGCCCAATGAATTTCTCTGCTCAGCTAAGACGATTTCGGTGCATTGCATGCAGATGTCAGGTATTTTTATAAAGAGCTCCATTGTGCAGGGCCCCACTACTCCTCCATCGCTCCCAGCACTCCCTTAAAAGGGGGGTGGTGGGGAGACAACCATTCCAGCTGGGCTTGGAACCTCGTCTGAGTCAGGAAAACCACAGCTCATAAGCAAAGAGGAAGCATAATGTTCTACAAGGACAAAACATTAGCAAAAATGTCACTCAGCCCCAGTTCCACATGTTGGCTGCCACGGCCTCTTCCTCCTAGCATGCCCGATTGATATAAATTCCATCTGCTCAGCAGCCAAGTGACAGAGAAGAAATACCGGCATCTGGTCTCTATTGCTGTCGGGTTTTTGTTCCATGTTAGACCTTAGCTAGAAACATATGAAGAGATGAAGGTGCTGGCAAGCGACTAAAAGGCTGCACTGGCACAAATGAGACTTTCTGATGCTTTTCACACTTCACTCTGGATTTTTACAGGGAAAAAGGCGGAGGAGACTTGATAAACTGAGTCTGGAGAGCCAACAGGCCTGGAGGTCATTTGGTTCCTCTAACTTTTTTTGAGTGTTTAAAACTGTAAAGCAAAACAATTTTTTTTAACACGACAGAATGTAACGAAGTCACACAAGAATGTTGCTCTTCAGCTAGCTTTTTTTTCTCTTTCTCTTAAACATCCACTGGTTTGGACCTGTTCCACAGGCACTTTATATTCTCCTGAGAAGCAGCTGGAAAGTGCCAAACCACTAACTTTTTTTTTTTAACCTCACTGTGTCCAGCAGAAAGAAAGTTCTTTAAACCAATGAGAGAGCAATAAAGCAAATCAGCAACATGCATTACTGTCTGAGAAGTGATATCTGAGCGCTTTCTGAGAGCAACTGCTGAAGAGGTAGGGGAGAATGTGAGTCAATGTGAGTGCATGTGTGTGTATGTACATTCAAAGATTTCTTTGAGGAACAACTACTCACACCAGCAGAGGTGAAAGAAAAAATGAAAGTGTGACAGAGAGGAAAGCAAAAAAGAAAATACATTGGTAATAAACTTGGAGACAGACAATTTTCTCCCTGCTGAAAACAACTGGAGCCAAAAACTTAGGAAAGTATTCTGTGCCTAAAGAGAACTGCAAACCACACAGGATAGTTAGTCTACAGTAAGGTAAAATTTTTCTAAAATTTGAAGTGGAATCTAAATATTCCAAATCAATACAGAATTTGATTTTATTAGAATTAAAAATAGTCTTCCACTAATTTACAATGCCTCCAGCCCTTGTTGGTCTTTTATGATCCCCTCTGTAATACAATGTTTTTTTGTTTGGATGACCTCAATCTGACAGAGAGAAATTAAGCAAGTGAACAGCTATCAGAACGACATTATAACACCAACGAGAGACAGAGAGAGAGAGAGCATGTAAGAGAAGAGCTCTCAAGAACATATAAATATATAATAGAGCCCTGGAATGCTTAATAATTAATTGTGAGGAAGAAGCTTTTATTTCAACGAAAAGAAGAGCTTCCAACCAGCAACCCCATGAGAGCGGAACAGTCCAGTATACTGATGCCCAAAAGGAAGATCCATGCCAGTTCCTTCACAAGGTGAGGTTTCCCTTCCATACAGGGCCAGCATCACCCCAGCACACTGCCTGAATTGCGTCCTTAAATAAAGTCTGAAGTGGTACCTACCTCCTATGCTGGTTACCTGAGTGCAGTGGAATTGCTCCCAGTTACTTCAATGGGTTTTGCACCTAACCCAATAAGGTCAGCAATCTACTGCTTAGTTGGGTAACAAGTACTACAAGATCCCAGAATTAGGGGTCAAATATTCCACTGCTGGCTCACCTCACTGAAGTGTTACTTTGGGCAAGTCACTTCTGCTAACTTAGTGTTCCTCCTGGAGTTTACTACTCAACATGTAGTCCAGACAAAAAGCCTTAAGTACACATGGTATAACATTCTTGTGAGTAAGCAGTAGTACTCATCCATTAACGATGTGCCTCCATACAACCAGTGGTTTAAAGTTTTACAGAGTTTGGAGGGGCTATTTCACCTTTGGGTCTTTTTGTGTGGGATGTCAGCCTCTCAGAGTTGCCATTTACTCATCATCCAAACTCAGCACAGGCACTTTCTCCCAGTAGTGCCTTCCTCAGGGCATTCCTGCAAGTGTCATTCCTGTCGTGTCATTCCTGCAGAAAAGTTCTGATTGTCACTGATGTGTTAGAAGTACACCCAGAAAACGTTTACATTAGCAATTAATTCAAGGTCAGTGTTCAAACCAAAGAGTACCATCTCTACTAATGTAAATACAGTTGTTAAATGGTGCAAGTTACTTTGCCCCAGTGTCTACTCAGGAAATAGGTAAAGCAAAAACTTGTCTTAATCCAACAGCTACAAAACTAAGATAGCAGCTACTTAGGTATCGCTTCACTTTTTAGAATGCCTCTCAAAGCACTATCTTTGTTCACAAGACCTATCTCTTTATTGCCTTGACCCTAAATGATTTGCTGCCCACAGACTGCACCATGCTTACACTAAGTTTCTACTAAGCAAGAGGATTAGGTAACAATAAATACACCAGCCAGGGCTCCTTAGCAAAGGAAGCGTATCACTCTCAAAGCGAAGGGACAACTATGCTGTATTGCTGAGTAATGGAGTAAAAAACTAATCTTTTATAGCAAGGTGGCAATCAAAGCCACTTCTATCTTCCCTCCCCCTCCCATGCCAAAATACGTAATCAATACAGAGCCTCAGTTGTGTTTTTCTTCTGATTTGTGGAGCATGTATGTCAGTGAGGCTACTACCACAGTAAAAATAAACAGTAAGACAAACTTTTTAGTATTAAATAGATGTGTGCACATAATCACTACATATACCGGTCCAAACAAACTCCAGGGTTACACTTCCAGTGAAACCAATGAGGCTGGCTGAGAGCTGACTTCAAACAATTTGTAACGTGTGTCACTCTCTGGAGCTGACAACATTATACTTCCCAAAGTCAAGGCTCGGTGCACAGTCAGCGATGAGAGGGGACAATTGAGGTGCCTAACGGTGGAAGTCACTAGCACAATTTCCTGCAAGTCAGGAATAAGGAACAGTGCAGCTGCTGGGATGAGTGAATAGCTGAAGGAGCTTGTGTGAGCTTCAATAGCAGGCCAGAGCAGCACTCCACTGTGAATGACAAGTGATGGGCCAAATCACTGGGGAGCTACCGATGAGTTATTAATGGTGACAGGTACACTACCTGGGAGACAGGTTGAGAGGGGAAAAAGATTATTTATAAGCGAATAGTTAACAGCTGTACCCACTGCTAAGCATTACATGGATGCCACAAACTGTAGAATTCAAATCTTGGGTTATTCAAGCACGAACAACTGCCTGTCACCAAACTGCAACGCATCGGTACAAATTAAGGTGGGAGACATGAGACGAGGCTGGAACGATGCCTTGCTCAAGAAGGCAATGTCATCACAGAGTGCAGATAAGAGCTAGAGAAGGGCTGAGATAACCATGAGGTGAATTATGGTTCTTAATAATAATGATGAATTTGCAAGAACAGCTTTTTAATTTTTCCTGAGGGCTTTTGCAAGAGAACAGATGCTGAATATGTCCTGTACTGACAAGAATAAATGGGGGGAAAATATATAATAAGCAAAGGAAATGTTTTCGAAGAAGCTTTCTTTTGATATGAGAAATAATATATTTCTACTGTGGAGATAATTTCTTCTATCGCCAGCCCCCTCCCAAGTTTGAAAACCACATTGTTAAGCTTTATATTATAATGTTCTTACAATACCTACAATAGTATAGTTACTCAGTTTTTCCCAAAGGAATGAAGCATTTTACTACTGAGTATATTAAAAGTGGCCTGGACAAAAAAACTTTCAAATCTATTTCTCTTGTAAAATCCTGCACTAAGAGAGGCAGAGGAAAAAAGAAAAAAACAAAACAAAACAAAACAAAAAAACCCAAACCCACAAACCAAAACCCCCACATCAGGATTTTGGAAATATTTTCATAATGTGAACATCATCCTGAAAGAAACTGTTTCTGAGTCCTTTCCTATCCCATTGCAAAGATACATCTCTGCAGTAACTGATTACACAGAAGAGAAAAACTAAGAAAGAATTTGATGGCTTTTTTTGTGATATTTTAATGCAGTAGAGCGGTTAAACACCAGCAAGACCAGCCAGGTGACAAGACAATAAGCAGGTGCTTCACTGACTTCCATGCTTCGATAAAGCACTGGCTGGGAACCCCTGCACTAGATGTCTGACTAGAAGGAGACATTTTTGACTTCCAACAAAATGTGTCAAATGGCTAATCCTAAAAAAAAAAAAAAAAAAAAAATTATTGGGAAAAAAGGTAACAAACTAAATGTTTAAGCTCCAAATTCAGCTTTTCTTGAAATGCAGTCTCAAACAGATTGCAAACTGGAAGGGAAAAAGAGGGCTAGTCAGCAACTGCTGGGTTTGTCCAAGGTGGAGGGAAGAAACTGTTTATAGTTACTGCCACTTCTCATTTCTTTGCCATAGGGGCATTATGCTCTTGCATGCTCTGGAGGAGATATGTGAGCCAGAAAAGTTTCACACTTCAAAAAGCTCTGAGGCTTTAAAATATAAGGACATAAACTGACTCAGCACGTTTGCAGGATTTGGCCCAAATCTTTCAGTTCAGGCGTTCTAAAGTGAACATCACTGAGGCAAATAGCTCTGTGTGTTTGCATGCGTGCATGTGTCTATGTGTGTTGGGGATGGATGTGATATTAGCTAAGCTTACTCATAAGCTTAACTTTCTGCTCTTCCTAAGATTTAATTATTTTTCCTCGTCTGTTCCATTCCGGTTCTCATGGACAACTGGTATGATTCCCCAGTGTCTGCACTTCTCACACTGTGAACGAAAATCTAAATATATAGCCAAAGCTGAGTGAGACTGTTATATTTTATCTTAACAACTGGCCATTAAAATATTTTTATTAAATACTATGCATTGTGGAAACTGCTTTTCACACAGCTTAACTTTTGGGCATAAAACAATCAAGCAATCACAACATCATTTTTAAAGCTACAGTGAGAGACTCAGGAACTGAATATAGGTGGGATTTGGCATTAGTCATGTTCTGGAAATTCTATGTCTGCACTGATATTCCCAGATATTATTGATTAAATCTTTGTTTCCCTTTCCTCCTATTTTTCAATTAATTTTTGTTTAAACAGATGCATGCTAGAGGAGCTGGGCTAAAGGCACTCTGTGAAATTTGAAAAGTTAATTCACTACACATAACTGTCAAAAAGCATAGAATTCAGAGTGAACAATTTTCCTTCTCTTATTCATAGATGGAAACTGAAACGTCAATTTCTTTACTGTTTCTTCAGAGATAGGTCTCTGAATTTGGAAGCACAGATTTTGATAGTCAAGTTTGCATGGAAATATCACTGCCTGCTGCTACCATGCTCAAAAAGTAAAACTGTAATTTACTTTAAAAAAATTGTATATGTAAAAAGAATAACTTCAAAGATTTGTCAGCTACCTTTCAGCAAAACCAAAGTTACAAAAATTATTATAAAACATCTGGTGCAAATGATGAGTGTGTTTATTTTTTATCAGTCAACATTATTTACCATATAACCATGCAGAATTAATACTATAAGGACGACACACAGCATACGTCCAAGACTATATTCTTTAGAAGTCCACACACCAAGTGAGTCCATCCACTAAAGCAGAAGTCTCCTGGTTTCCTTCAAACAAAATGCAGTATTATTTGTTTTTTATGGATTCACAAAGGACAATCTGCCAATAGCAAGAAAAGGCCAGGATACTGGGAAGGAAGACTGATTTCTAAACATGCCAAAGTTTGTTGGAAACGTAACACTTAAGGGCTCTTCCCTTCCCTGCATTTCACAGAATCACAGAATCAACTAGGTTGGAAAGGACCTTGAAGATCATCTAGTCCAACCGTTAACCTAGCACTGCCAGTTCCCATCTACACCATATCTCTCAGCGCTATGTCGACCCTACTCTTAAACACCTCCAGGGATGGGGACTCCACCACCTCCCTGGGCAATCCATTCCACTGCCTAATAACCCATTCTGTAAAGAAATACTTCCTTACATCTAGTCTAAACCTTCCCTGGCGCAACTTGAGGCCATTACCTCTTGTCCTATCACTTGTTACTTCGTTAAAGACTCATCCCCAGCTCTCCGCAACCTCCTTTCAGGTAGCTGTAGAGGGCGATGAGGTCTCCCCTCAGCCTCCTCTTCTCCAGACTAAACAACCCCAGTTCCCTCAGCCGCTCCTCGTACGACATGTGCTCCAGACCCTTCACCAGCTTCGTTGCCCTTCTCTGGACACGTCGAGTAATTCAATGTCCTTTTTGTAGTGAGGGGCCCAAAACTAAACACAGGAATCGAGGTGCGGCCTCACCAGTGCCGAGTACAGGGGTAAGATCACTTCCCTGTCCCTGCTGGCCACGCTATTGCTGATACAGGCCAGGATGCCATTGGCCTTCTTGGCCACCTGGGCACACTGCTGGCTCCTGTTCAGCCAGCTGTCAATCAACACCCCCAGGTCCCTCTCTGACTGGCAGCTCTCCAGCCACTCCTCCCCAAGCCTGTAGCGCTGCTGGGGGTTGTTGTGGCCCAAGCGCAGCACCCGGCATTTGGCTTTATTGAACTTCATACAATTGTCCTTGGCCCATCGCTCCAGCCTGTCCAGATCTCTCTGCAGAGCCTCCCTACCCTCGAGCAGATCAACACTCCCACCCAGCTTGGTGTCGTCTGCAAACTTACTGAGGGTGCATTCGATCCCCTCGTCTAGATCATCAATAAAGATGTTAAACAGGAGTGGCCCCAAAACCAAGCCCTGGGGGACACCACTCGTGACCGGCCTCCAACTGGATTTAACTCCGTTCACCACAACTCTTTGGGCCCGGCCATCCAGCCAGTTTTTTACCCAGCAAAGCGTGCGATCATCTAAGCCTCGAGCAGCCAGTTTCGCCAGAAGAATGCTGTGGGAAATGGTGTCAAAGGCCTTGCTAAAGTCAAGGTAAACTACATCCACAGCCTTTCCCTCATCCAATAAGTAGGTCACTCTGTCGTAGAAGGAGATCATTTGATCCCTAGCTGTACTGTGTTCTTCACATTACCTCAGTCAGTCATGTAATAACAAGTACTTCAACCACTTTGGCAAACCTCCTCCTTTTCACAGAGGGTATTTGGTAAATTATGTCCACACATTTCAAAGGGAACAGAAACTCATCTCTTAATTTGTACGTACTATGTAATCAGCGCAACACGCTGGGCAAAGTCGTGGCTCCCTGCACAGCTGGAGTCAAAGAGCTGTGCTCTAGGGTGGCTGTAAACAGCCAGCTAGAAGGGAAAGGAATCAGGGGTGCAGCAGCTACCCATACCTGACCCACAGAGACTGGGGAAGGGATAGCTGGGTGGCCAAGCACCTTGTGCTCACTGATTATTTCTTCCACCTACCTCACAAAACTCCTGGGGGGCAGAAAAAAAAAAAAAATAGAGCAGCAACCTGGACCAAAGAAGTTAAGACCTTCCTTTAGTGAGGCCCTGGTCTTCATGGTCATGGCAAAACTGACTTGGGAGACCTCATGATGAGAATCTGCTTCATTAGTGAGTCTCCATGTGCAAAACATGCTACAAAATCAATAGCTTGTGGCCTGGTTTTGAGACATGTAATAAATATCAGTGCAGAGAGAGATGGAGTCTATCCCAGTGAAAACAACTAACAATAAAGAAAGAATCTTTAGAAACTTACTATTTTTAATTGAAACATATTTCTCACAACCTACTGTTCATTCCTTTTCAACCAAAGGGCACAGCCCACAGGAAGGGAACACTTGTGTGACCTCAGCTGACCAACCTGACATACATATATTCATTGAGGCCTCAATTCAGAAAAATATACAAGCATATGCTTAACATTAAACACATGAGTAGATCCCTGTTGAAGTCAAGGGCATTAATTGTTTAAAGTTAGGTAGGTGCTTATGCACCTTGCTGAATCAGGACCCACTTTCTGACAGTGACTAAGCGGTTCTCTGGATAATGAATTAAGTTTGGCTCCCTATGGCTTTATGTCTCAAGTGTCTAATTAGCTGAGAACTCTTTTTGTTTGCATTTTTATAACCTCTTACCCTCCCACCTCTCTAGTATAGTTTCTCTGGTGCCTCAAAAAGGATGAGTGTTGCTTTTTCCTCAGTGTAGGAACTACCAGTGTCTCTCTCCACTACCTGCCCACATACACAGAGCATATAGAGACTTCATATATTTGCAGGACCTTCCTTCCCATCTCTTGAACTAAGCTGAAAATAGTTATACAAAGCATGTCATACAAGACCTGTTCCTTTGAACAGCTAGATAAAAAAAACCCAAGGACTTTTGTGCAGTGCAGTAGCTGCTGAAATTCCAGTACAATTATCTTGTATGAACTGAGGGCAGACACTCTGCCAAAGTGAAAGTGAGTACCTTACAGAGGGACATATAGAGTACTTCCAACATAAAGCAGACTGGTGACAGGGGAAAGCCTTATAGCTACACATAATGTCTGGTGTGACTAATACTGGAAATTCATACTATGTCACTGAACCTATTACTCAGGCAGGGGAGTATATGTATAATTTCATTTCAAATTTTCAGTTTGAAGCACTTCTGAAGCACCTCAAACTGGTTTGACATTTAAATCTCACAAGGGCTTCAAAGCTCGTAAAATTTTCTATTGCGCTGACATTTTTATCCTCCTCCAAACAATTCTTAACATTGATATAACAAGTAGTTCCATGCTAATCTACTATACTTTCATGGATCTTTTTGATTCTGCAGGTTACCACTCACCAAAAAAACCCAACCAAACAAAAAACCCCTTTGATTTTATTATTTCTGTGACTCTGGGAAAAGTGTAAAGCTCAGGTTACTTACGTCACAGTGTTTACATGCCTAAGAGAAATGGTTTTATTGACCCAATGAGAGAACTAACTCTTCATTCCAGATGAACAGATACTCTTCCAACTACCAGAATAAACAATCTTCCATTTAATAACTGTTATAAGACAGTAGTAATACTATATGCAATAATATTGCAATATATATAACACAATAACAAAATTAGAAAACTGAAATATATATGGGGCTACAGAGCTGTTCAGTTCATAACACATCAAGTACCGGGCTCTGAGAATATACACAAGTAGGCATTATGAGAAACTTATTCTTAGAAGATGCATCTTAAGTTCATCATGTAAAATCAACTTGCTAGCCATATGTGATTGTGGGAACACAGGCTCCTCAAGACACAGCCTCCAAATGAAGGCTGGAAGTGACCAGGTCAGAGATGGTATGCACATCATAAGCAGCTGCTGTTGTATCTCAGGATCATACCACCTCTGCTGGTCAGTTGTCCCAAAACAACTTCTTACATTCTGTAATGCCCTTCTTCTCTCAAGAAACATATCCCTGCCTTCAGCTGTGGCAGAAAATGGATGTCATGGGTCTTATATCCATTACCTCACAACTCTTTGAACCTACAAAGGGGAGAGAAGAGCTCTGGTTTGCAACCTGTGGTACTGTTTGAAATACCCCTATCAAGAGGAAAAACCAGCTCACACATGGAAAGTGATTGAATCAGTACTAGTTAAATTCTTTAAAAATAAATTTAATTTTATTTTATGTAATTCTATCTAAAAGACATGGGTTGGACAAAAGCATTTTTGTAGATTGTAACACTGCATACTCAGCATGTTTTATTTAGTACTCAGGAACACTACTGCAGAATAGCTAATTCTTGTAATTTTATCAAAAATCTCTTGATATTACAAGGTGGGCTTTTTGCACTGTACTGCTTCCTGAAGTTCTTGAGTTTTCTTTTTTATATAAAAAAGTTTTTGTTTTTCATTTTTTTTAATGGTAGGTTTCAAAACAGGAAGAAGCAGCTTGAAAATACATACCTAACTTTCTCCAGTATAAAATGGAAAGCAAAAATAAAATATATTAAATCTAATATTTTAATTCAATTCCCCAGTATTCAGAATCTGAGTTTATGATCTTCAGATGTCTGAGGCTAGTAATACTGAACTGCTTCATATTAATATGCTGACCTTCTATAGTGACTATCCTTTTCTGAAGCCATTCACCAAGCACTCATTCAGCTATATATTGAGGAAGCAAAACAGAGTAAATTACCCAGGCATTGTCCTAGTGATTTCCAAATAGTCTGAGAGCCATTCTGTTTTAATGGAAAGCCTGGTGCAATATAAGCTAAGTTGCAAGCAACCTGATGAGCAGACTCATTTCTTTTATTCCTATTTGTCAGCACCATATGTCAACTTGGACATAAGTTAAAGACATCCAATATCCAGACCGCATGGATAAAAATGTAGTTATCTCTGTTACAATATTCACATCACAAGGCAAGCTAAACAGATACACTCAAAACCCAGCAAGCTGATATATACAGGGTCAGCAGTCTGAAAAATCCACCTGTCCTACAAGTGATTTCCTTCTCTGCAGGATGACTGTCAGTCAGTAACACAGGTTTGCAAACCCTTTCCAGCAGAAGGAATGTAAGACTTCAGGGTGCAATTCTGGCAAGATTAATCATGGAGAATCCAGCAAGACTGTATATAAAGAGACATATTTTCCTCTACTATAAAAGGTAAAAATGAAACAAAACAAATTCTTCCTCTTCCATTTGCTAAAAAGATTACTAAAAAAATTATTTACTGAAACTACTGTTCTAGCGGTGGTGATGTTTCAGAATTTGACTAAAGAACAATCACAATTACACATTCTATTTCATTAGAGGATCTCAAAGCACTTCATAAACATTAATTAACAACATTCAAGTATTAATTGGGATGATTAGAACATTTTGTAAAAGCCATGGGGGAGGAGAGAAATCAAGCTGAAGCACAAAGGACTCATGCAGCAAGCTAATATATTAGAGCCAGTAGAATAATACGTTTCCTGGCTTCAGGTTAAGTATTCAAAATTCTAGAACATGTTGCAAAATGACAACCAAATCATAGAAGATATTTCAGCACAGGAAAGAAAAGTAAATTTCTTAATTAAAATATAAGAGTTGATCTTGATTAGATTCAAAATGTTCCTTGATAAGTAAAAGGGGGTTGTCTGTCTACATTCAATGCTGTGCTCTTACTGCCTAGAAGGCAACAGTAAGTGCTAATGACATTTACCCCTCCTAATAAGAGTCACTCGCACTTCACTGTTGTTCCTTGTTATTGCTCAGGACAGGCACTAGCACCTCACTGAAAGATCAGTGCTGCAAGGGAAAAAAGTCCCCTTGAGATTCCTTGGACTTCAAGAAAAGCAGTAAATCAACTGATGCTGGACAGATGACAAGTTCGATTCTCTGTGGCCCTTCCTGATTCCTAAGTGTCTGTGGGCCTAAATTTCCTAAGTGCCTGAAGCCAGTGCTGACACACAGACAATCAAAACCACCCCTAAACTCAGAGCAAGAGGTGTCTAAACTGGGAAAAGTCTTAAATCCATTAAAGTGTCATGGTCTGGACTCCGTACTCTCTAATTGAGTTAATCTCCATTGACGTGTAGATGAACGGTTAATATCACAACCTTATCACCTCCAGGACCATGATTTGAATTCAGCCTGAGGTCCTCTGTGAAGAGCATAGTCTATAAAAATCAGAAGTTCTAATCTCTGAGCTGCATTTTGTAAGAAGAATTATGTTAATTCCTTGGATTCTTGGCACAAGTCGCCCCCCTCCACATGCACAAACACACTTCCCTTTGATCAATAGCTTTATGCCCTTTTGTTTTCTTTATTTTATAACAGGTCACAGCATTTATTACAAGAAAATTGAGATGGACAGTAACCCCAAGATCCTGTCCTCAACTCAATGGTCATATTTCTTTGACATAGTGCAGGATATGTTCCGGTAGAGGCTTCAACATGGCATTGTCAGCAAGAAAAGTGGTTTTCCAGGCTAGGATGAAAGCTCATCTCTCCCCTCCCCTTTCAATCTCAAAAATAAGAGACTTTTGACACAGACACACACACTCACAATCTATTAGAAATATAAATAAAATTTATAGATTATTTAAGTATGTGCATATATACGCACACATACACATATTTCATGGAAAAACCTATGCAATCGTAAATGGTTAATAGAAATTCAAACACATTCTGAAGCAAGAAAGCTGGAAATAGTTTCCTCCTTGGCTTACCTGCCAAGACCCAAGTTCAGGGCTCTGTTTCTCCTGCAGTGCTTGATGGCATCACTCACACCTAAAACAGCCTAGAGAGTGAACTACTCCTCCCACCTCCTTCATCCCTCACTCTGCTATAGGTGTTTGTGATTTCATCAACTATCACAAGAGAAACACAGGACCATGAACTCAAGCTTTGGCAGGTGAAGAGATTTTCAGCTCCATTTTAAAAAGCAAGCACACAATGCCTGACAGACCTTCAGTAACAGTGATTTCCATGCTCTGCATCCCAGTAGCTGTGCCCAGCTGTGTGAAACTACATCAGCCACTGAGATCATGGCTTGTCACCCCCAGTACTGTAAACAGTACACATTCCAGGTAGGAGAAACACAGCTACACAAAAGTCTCTCTCTCTCTCTTTTTTTTTTTTTCCTTTTGGTCTTCGACAGCCAAAAATATTTGCCATTAAAAAAGCCATCTTTGCATTTCTGAGCCATGTGAAACACTGTGGTTATAAAGGCTGACTATTTCATAGTAGTCATTAAGAACTATCATCATGTATACTGCTCTTGATCACCAGGGGTTATACAGCCCTCTGCTTCATTACCCTTGCAAGATGCAAGACACAGAGCAGCAATAGCATAGCTCTCCAGCTGCACATATTCTGGAAATCCAAATGATCTTTGCATGTTACTGAGACATCTGTTGTCATGTAACTTGTCCTGGTGGCATTCAGAAGTGCCATCAAACTCTTTGGATTTTATTTTTATTCTTTCCTGGTTCAAGTGCTAACGGTCGTGATAAATAGAGTCATGTAGCACTAGTGTGGTTGGCAGTGTTACTATTAGAAGTATGGCATCAAAAGCAGCAGGGAGATGTTAGGCTAGTGCAGATACAGAGAAAATCTGAAAGCACTTCACACTGTAGAACAAGTGGCACTGCTTTGCTCAAACATAAAACAATGCTTCCCTCTGGCTCAGCAGTTGTGCTCTGTTTCCTATCTCTCTTTTCAGACCTTAAAGGTTTATCTGAGCTTTTTCCACCCTCTGTTTAGAGATAGGATAGTCACTCCTAGTTTCGTACAGCTAAGATGAATACAAAAGAGCAAGGGGCATAGCAGAGAATCTCTGTTCCACAGAAGTGCAGGGGAGTCATGCTTAACTGACTCACATGGGAGAAGAGAAACTCTTCCAGATTATCACAGCCACGAATATTAGCATGCAGTGATGCTACGGGAGGAATGGAAAACTCAGGAGATGGACACATCATCTAACAGATCCTTTTCATCTCTTCATGCTAAAGAGGCAAGATCAGAGGAGGGGCAGTGAAACTGAGGTGAGGCTGAAGAAGGGAAGATAAGCAAGAAAAAAAAAAAGGGGGGGGGGGGGGGGGGAGGAATGGGAGGCCATGACAACAGAATAAGTAATTTAGAGGGGAAAGAGAGGGAGGAGGGAACAGACAGGCACAGAGAACAAGAAATAGGCAGGGCACATACTAAAGAGACCCAGATTTAGATCCCATCTGTACTAGGAGAATAGAAGTCAGGATAAATGTTACCCAGCTTTGAGCCTTGGTTGCTCTGAGGGCCACTGTTGAAAAATAATGTTGGAACAAAAGAACAAATGTAAGTGTTAACAATAATTACAAGGGGGGAAAAAAAGCACGAGATAGAATTGTATCTAGCAAAGCTGAAAAAAGTAAATAATGCTGTAAAAGGGTAACTCTTCATTATCAAGTAATTAAATGTGGGTGACAGTTATGGGAAACACAAGCTTGCATGTGAAAGACTTTGGTTGCACTTTGGCTTTGTTACAGTCTTTACCAGATAAACTTCTGAACCTTTAACTGCATCAGTTTTACTGTACATACAAAGGGCATAATACTCACAGATACATGGAAAGGCTAAGTGACTGCTTCTTAAAATGCAATGGTCACAGCTGAACAAGTGCAAAGTATTAATTAAGGGACTGACAAACAGACCAATGAGGAATGAGAAGCAATATCAAAGAAATGCACCATCTTCACATACAAAAGCCAGTTTTATTGTATTTAGGGTGCATAATTGTCATCAAACTTTTGCTACGTTGGAAGGCTAAATTTCTCTTTCTCTTAATTTTCTATATTATGAATAATATAGCACACCACCACTTTAAAGCTGTTATTGTTATGAAAGAAAGAGTAAATCAGCTAATGGCACCTGAGGGAAGAAAACTGGCAGAAAGTTCACATGACTTTTGATTATAGATAACAGACCCTATTGAACTGGAAGTGTATCATCACTACAGTGACCTAACACCACTTGTCTACCTTTGAAAAGCTGATATCCTCAGAGCTGCTGTTTGTTTGTTTTCTTTCTAGCGTTCCTTACATTTAAGCAATGGAGGCTGTTTGACAAGCTGTTTAATTAAACAGCCCTTGCACTTGGGCTCTGTAGCAAAAGTTCAAACATCTTAAAAGGAGGCATATGAGTACAGACACGAAAGCTAAGACTCTAAAGTCTCTAAAAGAGGTCAGATAGCAACAGAACCCATGCTTTTCTGAAATCCTCCACAGACAAGCCAGTGGTGGGCAGTATTTAATTTTAAGAACATTAAAGCAATTTCCATCTGTGCATATGGTTAATATTTCACATGCTTAGAAGGGACGAGGTGCTAAGGGATTACTCAAAGAACAGAAAAGAAATTAAGAACAGTATTATTAAAGGTGCTCAAATTTCTTTCTTTGGTCTCTCCCCAAATCTCTTGACCTAATCTGGATGTAACAATGGTGTGCATGAACAATCTAGTTGTGGTAAACTAGGACAGCAAATAAAACCAACCCATTTCACCAAGAGCAATTATGTTTTACAAAAATTTGAGAAATTATCAGTCAAATGTAACACCAATATATGTGAGCATGCAATCTGACTATGCATATAAACAATTTTTCTTTAAAAATCTCAGAACTGAATTCTTTAACCTGCACGATGTATTTCACAATTTGAATGTTTGTTTTAGTTAATGGGATGTTGTCTTTTGAAAAAATGGTTAAGTTTCACCCCCCCGCAATGTATACTTCTGAGAGTTTACTCTTAGATGACTTTAGTGGCTGAAACAGTTGTTCTTGCTCAGCCGTTGTTTTAGCCCTACAGAACCAACACAGCAATGGGACAATAAACCACAGTCCATCCTGGTCATCATCTGAAGAGTTAACTAAATTCATAAAGTAGGGATTGTGCTGATGATCTGTGGGCAAAGAAACACACAAGCCCAAATCAGCAGTGGCAGAGGATGTAAGTAATTTCAGAGGTTTTTTCTTACTTTTAAAATAAGCGGTCTTGACAATGAAACCAGAGAGGCAGGAAAAGCATCATACTCTCATTTCCAGTCTTCCCAAAGCAGAAAATTATATCTAATAATTTTGAATTTCATCAGTTTTCAGCATTGACATTGCCATAGAAAAGACCTTCATTTAGGATTAGTGATTCCCCACACATTGTTCAGTGCATGAACTTTTGTGAGTGAGTCAACTTTTGGGCCAATAAAATACCCATATTTTTCCAGCTGGCTTTAGTTTTGATTTTGTTTTCTGAGATTTTTTTTTTTAATTTTCTCATAGCTGTGAGTGGCACCAGAGAGTCTGGTAGCCAAGATGTTGCCTATGAGCTACTAACTATAATCTACTTTTTTCGAGGGAATGATGGTAAGAATGGTAATCCTAGGTCTAGCCCCTTTTCCTGATTCTGCCAATGTTCTGTTCTGTGCCTCTGCTTCCCTCTTCGTACTGTAAAGATAATATTTATTTTCCTCTTTTACACTAAGGGAATACAACTATTTGATCACAAAACAATTTAAAAAGAGTTGAGCTGTTACTCAAAACATTGAATCATTATTTGCAAAGAGTCAGTTTATGGCCTCTAAGTTGTGGTCATATGTCCTGTCATCTGCAGCTGGACCAGCATAAAAGCTGAATGCCCCAGCAGTTCACTGCTAGTGACATAATTGCTCTCTAGCCCTTTCCTCTCAGAATAATCAGAGTTAACTTGCACATGTTTAACAGGAGGATTTTTCTAACCTGGCTTGTTTAGAGAGAACCTGGCTAGGGAGCAGTTACACATGTAGTTACACTAGCAAATGGGTGGGGTAAAGTGTTCTCCAGTGGTGGAGCAGAGGAGAACAGCTGGCAAAGTTACCTCTTCACTCAGCTCAGCTGGAACCAAACCAGGGCTGCAGACTTACATTTGAGCTCTTCTTTACAGCAAAAGTAACTTCACCCAAATCAACTGAGCCACTAATCACATCTCTCTGAGTAACAGGTGCAGAATCTGACCCAACACAGCTACTGTTGTTGACAGAATAATTTCTTGTCATGTAAAGACAGTTGTTGCATTGGCTGTTTCCAAACAGATAACCTACAGACTCACTAATACCTCCATGTCAAATACAATAACTTGGTTACTTGAGATACTTACGAGATAAACAGGCCTAGAAACTGAAGCACTCTTGATGCACATGGAGTAGACACAGTCCATAAAATTTCCCTGCTGCAGTCCATAAAATTTCCCTATGCAGTAAGGTTATTTTGAGGATCACTTCTAAAGATGAGAGAACTCCTCCTCTAAAACATTAATCCTGTGAGCAACCTGATGAGACTGCTGACCAAACTGTCGCTCACTGACATTTCAGAGATAGGTATCTATTCACCAGAAGCTAGGTTTATTGCACAGAGGCCAGAGAAAGCTTGCCAGGTCTTAATGCCTTTCAGCCATTACTGGCAATGCTGTGACTGTGCCCAAATGTGAAAGGTGGTGTATCACATTACCTCCGCTGGCTTCACAGTTCCTTTGCTTCCTGTGCTCCATTAATGTATTCCCTGAATGAAGCAATAAATACTGCATTTTTCTCTGCCCACTGCTTTTTAATTTGCCTTTTAGAAACATTATTAGTCAAAATGAGGGTATTACAAATAATCCCACCCACCGTGCAGCACTAATACACAACCAGAGACAGGCACTGGTTTTCTCTTGTTTCTCGAGTGGAGCAAAGAGTGAGGTGTTTCTCAAAAGTTACTGAGAAAAAAGTATTTTTTTTGTGGGAAAAAGGGTTTAATTATGGATCTTGAACACAAAAGAAAATATCTGGCAATACTTAAATAATTGATTTTGAGTGGATACATATACCTTAACATATCTTTTTCTTTTTTTTCCTCAAAACCTCTTCCATTTAAGGAAAATGTTAAAGTAGTTTAACACTTCCCTTATGATTCAGGGGAAGTTCAGCACAGGTTGATGTCTCAGACCTTCCCAAGGCTTGAAACTCCAATTTTGTACCAGCTTTACAAATCTTCTGTACTGCAGTTAATTGGTGAACACTGGAACTTGAACCAGGCTTAAGTATTCTGGAATCTGTCACAACCATTCCCTTTCCCTATTCTGGTACTTCTCTTAGTCCTTGCAGAAGAGATTTAAGAGTACAGAGTCTGTATGTTTCAAATAAGTTCTGTGTTTCTGAGCAAGTGTTCCCAAAGTTGCTAACCTTCCCTCTTCCCCCTCCCTCTGACTCCAAACAGTGTAATTTCATCAAGGTACAAGTTTAAAATATTATTTTTATTAGATTAGAGACAAACAAGCTATTTTACTGGTTTACACTTCTCTAACTATAGCATTATAGCAAATGTAAAACTTTTCCTAGGGATATATATTTGTGTATTTGATGTACAATGAGTATGTATGACTGTATAGTAAACTTACCAGCATTGACTGGACTAGGTTAAAACTTAGACGGTTTGCACAGACAAGTTAAAAACAACTACAGACTGAGAGTCAGATGTTCCTGAATTCACTGCATAACAGCCTACCAACAATCCCATAGCTCTGCGATATTCTGGAGGATTTCTTTTGGTACTTGATACTTTTGGTTCTTCTGTAGGAGGCTCATGCCATTTCGTCAGAAGCTTTTTGTGTGGAAAAGCTGAGTTTGAAAGCCTCAAACAATTCTGTGAAGAGTTCCAATTCTACCACGATGAGCTTCATGGAACAACACCTTTTGCTCAAAGGAGACATTACCTGTAGTTCTCATCTGTATGTACTTTTACTGTGCTAGTGTTACTACACATTTCCTTTCAAGTTTCCCTGCATGCCCCTTTTCTCCTTTATATCGCATAATTGCAATAGACTTACTTTTTAAATAAGACTTTTTTATTATCATAGTTTTGATTAATTTTCCCAAGATTTATCTTAATATACATTTTACTAAGCAGTTCTGCCATATACTGAGCTTCCTAGCTTTAATACAAACAAAATGCATTTTTTGCCAGAGAGGTTGTGGAGTATCCATTCTTGGAGCTATTCAGAAGCCATCTCGACATGGTCTTGGGCAACCAGCTCTAGATGGCCCTGCTTGAGCACAGGTGTGGGGCAAGATGACCTCCCTTCCAACCGTGACCGGTCTGTGATTCTTTGAAATTAAAGAACTAAACTAACAGGCAGGCTTGACTACACCTACCATAGGTCTTCGTTCACCCACTAATACAATCCACAGCTGAATGCTAATCAAGTCAATATGCGGCAAGACTGTAACAGTTGCCCTTAACTTTCATTGATAACTGTTCTCTTTTAACTGACATAATATTTAATATAGAGTCGTTGAATGTAGTAATGGTAAAATTCATGCCTTGAGGGCTAAAGTGTGACTGAGTTTTAGCCAGATAAAGTGAACTCTGACCTAATGGTGTATTACAGGCCTTTACACCAGTCAGATGCATAGGTCACAATCTCACTCTGTATAAACCTCTATGTAATTATATTACAAGCCATTCTTGCATATATTAAGATCATTTCAGATAATTAAAACAAAATCAATACGAGCCTGATTCTGACCTTTAAGGCAAGAAAACTACTGATTTCAGTCAGTCTTCTTGTCTGTAAGAGACACTGAATTACATACTACACTTGTAATATATTACGCCTATTAATCGCATTTAGTAAACAGCAATTTTCTAATGTTATATCTTAGAAAGGATGCATTTTTTTATGTGTATTCCTTTGCAAATCATATTTCTTCAGCTCTCTTGATCAGTAGCATTCAGAATCCAGGAATTTAAAATATTATGCAATATGCACATAATGCCATTACAGTACATATCTCTGTAGGTATCTATGATATGTCTATCTAAATTATATATCATACCTAATATGTATAGATACATATCCATACATATATATCACACAAACATCTATAGATATCTACTCTGTAAATATCATGTATATATACTTACACATAAGTTTTAGACTTGTAATGGAAAAAATTGATTCTATTGTATTTGACATGTGTAACATTCAGCTTTTACAAAATAGGTGCCTGAGAGAATCCTAAAACAATTGAAGAGTTCCATTCTATATATATCCTAATAGGAATAACAGGATCTCATTATTAAAGTAATAGCCTTTTTATTACTCTTTCTCTAGGACTATTCCACAATTCAGAACATTTTTCTGCAAAAATCTGTGTATAGAGCATTTAAGAAAATATTTAAGAACATAGAATATGAAGGTTTCCATAGAATTATGTAAGGCTAATTTACTTCTCTCACACAAAAGACAGAAAATTTAAAACAAAATTAAAAATACAGTCAGAATTCTTCAGAGCAGTAATAAAGAGTCCCATATTTTCTGTATAGTGCCAAGCATGCTATCATTGCCTAAGAAAGTAAAGAAATAAATCAGAAACTAGAATTTTCAAAGTTTTTCAGGTATGTCCACTTCAATAACTGGATGACTTCTAGATGATGAAGAGCTCCCACAAAGTTAGTAGCAATTAGAATTCTGAAGCACGTAGCATTAGAGTCTCAATCAGAAATAGTCTTATAAAATAATTCAATTTGGAACCCAAAAGATAATTAAATTCTTCAGATAAGCAACCATACATACTCATGACCATACTCATAAAGCAAGTCTGTCCTTTTTTTTGTTTACTTATTTTATGTTTTGTTTACTTATCTTAACCAATCTGCATGTAACCTTTATTTAAAGCTACCTTTTTAAAATGGCCTCATAAACAGGATTTTCCAGTTTATACATTACACTGTAAGGATACTTCCCAACACAAGCATGATCCTCCATTTTATCTACCCCTTATTAGATATCTTGCTAAAGAAGGAAAGAGAAGATGAAGGAGCTGCTGACTTGGATCTTAGTTCCTTAAATCAAACAGTAGCCCATGAAAATTTGCCAGGTGCCTTTGATGACCAAATCAGGCTTGCAGCTAGCTAACCTCAGTATTTGCAGTATTTAAGGTATTTCCTACAATAAGCATAAGCAAGTACAAATAAATACTATGGTACGAAGGATTCTGCGTTTTTTTAGCTTAGGAAAAATTGAATATTTTATTTTATCAACACCATCATTAGTCTTCAACATGTCACACTAAATTTACTTCACATCCTTCTACCTCTTTGGGTGCACAGTCACTATGTCTGCACAAAAAAAAAATAAAAATAATCATTTAACTGGGTTTGGAAACATGCTTTATTTCCTACCTGAAGGATGTAGCCTCGAACGTAGTCTCGAAGTGTCCAGCCTAAGCCATGTAGAATATGCAACACCTCCTCTTGCTTCAGTACACTGAAGAGTCGGTCAAGTAGTATCTTCAGTCTCACAGGCACAGCCTGAGTACCGTAGAGCATCAGGCTGCTGATGTCAAACACAACGTTGGACTGCACAATCTCCACTTGGGTTGGGTGGTAGAGGTGCTGAGTACTAAGCTTATCCAAGGCTGAAAGAAAAGGGGTTAAGTGTAAGAGAAGAGCTAAAAGAAGACAAGAAAGTAATCCCAAAGAATTATCTAAACACATTGAATTTGGTGGTTTGAGCTAGGAGGGCAACTAAGTACCATGAAGCTGCTCACTCCCCCCTTCTCCCCCAGCACTGGGAAGAACGATATAGAAAAGGCCCAGGAAACTGAGATAAAGACAGGGAGGGATGATCATTAAGGCATTAAGGCACATTAAGGCACAGGCAAAAACCAGACTTGTTAGGGGAAGAATAAAAGAACATAAATTTAATACAGACACTAGCAACAACACAATTTAACAGACAGAATGTGAGAAGCATTACCACATCTTGAAAACACCTTCCCCCACCCCTCCCTTCTTCCTGAGCTCAGCTTTGCTCCCGATATCTCTACCTCCTCCTCCCTCCCAGAGGCGCAGGGGGCAGGGAATGGGGGGTGCAGTCAGTCCTGCCGCTTCTTCCACCTCAGGCAGGTGGGGGGAACTTCTAGCATTCCTCCCCTGTTCCAGCATGGTCCCACTCTCACAGGAGACAGTTCTCCACAAACCAGCTCCAACATGAGTCACTCCCACAGGCGTGTGGGTAACCCCCGTGTGTTGAAATCCTCCCAGCCCTGAACTACAACAGCGGGGGCTTCTTCCCATGGGGTCCTGGTCCTCTTTGGGTGCAGCCATGTGGGTCAGCGTGGGGCCCCCCACATACTGTAAATCAGCATCTGCTCCACTGGTGACCCCCACAGGTCATGCGGGGGGCAGCCCTGCCCTCTCACCATGGGATACAGGGGAATCTCTGCTCTGGCACCCCCCCACATTCTCCTCCTTTCTTCCACTGACTTCGGTGTTCACACAGATGTTCTCCTTGCAACTTCTCCTCACAACTCCCACAACTCCTCCCAGGTTCCCCTTCTTAAATACGTTATCACAGAGGCGCAGCCACTGTCGCTAACTGGCTCGGCTTTGGCCAGAGGTGGGTCTAACTTGGAGCCGGGGGAGCTTCAGGAAGCTTCTCATAGGGGCCACTGCTGTAGCCCCCTCCCCTGCTACCAAAAAGAACCTGACACTCACTCAAACCAGGATACAGATGCACTTATTTCCAGAGAAATATCACATGGATGATTCCTAGAATCATAGAATCACAAAATGGTTTGGGTTGGAAGGGACCTCTGAATATCATCTATTCCAACTCCCCTGCAATTATCAGGGACATCTTCAACTAGATCAGGTTGCTCAAACCCCCTTCCAACCTGACCTTGAATGTTTCCAGAGCTGGAGCATCTACAACCTCTCTGGGCAACCTGCTCCAGTGTTTTACCACCTTCATTGTAAAAAATGTCTTCCTTCTATGTAGTCTGAATCTACCCTCTTTCAGTTTAAAAGCATTACCCCTTGTGTTATCGCTGCAGGCCCTGCTAAAAAGTCTGTCCTTGTCTTTCTTATAACCCTCCTTTAAAGTATTGAAAGGCAGCAATAACATGTCCCCAGAGCCTTCTCTTCTTCAGGCTGAACCGCCCCAACTCTCTCAGTTTGTCTTCATAGGGAGAGGTGTTCCAGCCCTCGGATCATTTTTGTGGCCCTCCTTTGGACCCACTCCAACAGGTCCATGTTAAAAATTAGTACCCCGATTTACCATAAATTCTATCATGAATTCACTGCTACTTGAGCTGGCTAGTTTGTTTTACCCTTCTGTGTGGATTTCATATTATTCACTGTGACGTGAATAATTTAGAGATGAGAGGAGGGGAGGTTTGCAGGATGAAGGTAATTCTTATCCTCTCGTGAAGTTAAATATGATGGAATTGCATATGACATCACACACTTTACTGAGTATCAATGTTTAAATTTAATTTTCTTTTCATTTTATGGACTATGTTGCAGCAGCTAAGCTTCTCACTGCTTTTTTTAAACAAAACTTTCTGAGCATGTAAAATAATTTTATAGGGACTTCTTCTCCTGTACTTTGGTTTCTTCTTGGTTTATGGTCACTGGAGAGTTCATGTACTCTTGATAAATTGCTTTCTTACATCCAGAGCGCAAAGGCCCTTATCATTTACTCACTGGCTTCATTCAACACATTTACTCCAAGGAATACTTTGTCAAAGAGTTCTGGTTTCCTCATACTTCATTTCTTGCAACTGATTTGTCTGATCTTTCCTATTCTAGTGGTTAAGTCAACTTTGAATAAATAGCTTTAAATATTAATTTAACATTCAAAAAAGATAAGGAATTGGCAAGCCTAGGGACTGCAGTCCTGCGTCTCTCTGCAGGACATTTATACTGCAAAATGTGAAGAGTGGGATTTTTCTTCCAAAAGCTCTTCTTCCAAAGTACTTCAGCTATATAGGCTTCATGATATGGGACTGATTTATTTACAAAGTCTAATGAATGGGATTTGATTGAAGCTTAAACAGGTCAAATACTTTCTTACTTTTTCCCCCTTTTATGAATGATATTTTTGTAACATGGTTATTTTGCTAATACTGTAACAGATGTGTCATCAAAGTAATCAGCTAGAAAAGCCTAGAAAATTGATTTTATTACTGTGTAGGCTGTGCTGTATGTGTGCTGTTATGTATATATGTGTACCTGGGGGGCAGAGAAACCATTTGGAAAGTGTAAAATAAAGTAAAATGTTAATAATTTTTTAAAAAAAACTATTACTCTCAATAAGAATGTTGTAACTAATATTAGTATTAATAGCTGTAACACATTCTACCAAACTATGAAAATAATCTGGATCTGGATCACCTTGAGCTTTCCACCTTCAGTCTTACATAATGAGTATAGGGTCCAAAGAGGTTAACTGGCTTCTCCAAGTTTACACAAATTCAGACCAGAGTCAAGACCTGAATGAATATTTTATGAATATTCAATACTTTTTAATCACTGCACCATACTGTATTTCTAATATATCTTTTTATTTATTTTTGTTTCTCTTTACTTAACAGTAAACCCTATGCCTGCAGTGAGGGAAAGCAAGTTCTTCCAGCTAAAGAGACTTGGCTTGCTGAAGATTTTAAGGTCATGATTCTACTTTGGCCCAAGTGAGAATAACTGTAAGTCGTCTTTATCTAAAGACTATTGGGTGGATTATAAAACTAATAGCTAGAATGAGATTACAAAACTCTGTGGACATTTATTCGCTTCATATAATGTGACCACTCTGAGGATAATAACTTTGGAAAGGCCGAGATGGAATATAAGTGAAATAAGAAATAAAAAAGGTCCATTTAAATTACTAAGCACACTCTTTGATGAGCAGACAGAAATTTTCACAAGATATCCTGTACCATTCCATTTATCTGCAATATTTGTTTTCAAGCAACATTGTCTATAGACATCTGCTTCTCAAAACACACATACACACAAATAAGAGTTAGTCCAGTGTTGGATTAACATTCCAAGTGGCAGTGAAATTATCTCCAATTTTGATTTGTGACCATATTCTGCACATTGTGTAATAAACAAATAAGCAGTGAATTTTATCCTTTTGAAGTACAAGTCAGGATATGCACTGAAATGTGTAATTTACAACACAACAAAGCATATATTTTTGCATGGGTGTGTAAGAACATTTGCAAATGAAAGACAGACCTCATGTTACAGACCAAAAAAAAAAAAAAAGGAAAAAGTTGTACATGAAGAGAAAGGAAATGCACTTGCACCCATATGAGAAATAATAGTATGGTAAGCATCTGAAATTCTTTTGGATCATTGACTATTGAAACCCCTTGCACTTGGCAGGAGAATGAAACCTTTTACTATAATCTGTAGTTTAGAAAAATTATCTTGTTTCTTTAAAAGACATTGCTAAGGAAATAGTTGACAATGTATGATTTCGTAAGTGCTCAGGAGACTTCAAGATGAAACATGCTATATAAAAGAATGAGCTTTATCGTACCTGAAAAATGACATAAACAGATGTGTCCCTATTAAGGAGATATCAGTGACTAAACATCATAAACCACACATTAAAAGTCCCTTCCTGGTGCAACATGAAGTATTACATACTTCTTACACTTTCAGTGGGCTCAAAAGTTCACCCAGAAGAGTCTTAATATGTTTGTGACTTTTTGTTTGTAACCTGTACAATCTTTTCTGAAAACATGACTACAATGGGTTTAGCTAGGTGCTTAACTAAGATGGGTACCTTTTACAGGCCAATTCAATTCTTAGCTCAGTGTGAGTGGAAAGGCATTCACTGATAGAGTAAGAAGAGATCTAATGCATCTTAAAATCACACACTTGCTGAGTAATCAAAATTTTTGTGGAACAGTCTAAAAAGACCCTTGTGTTTTACTATAACATACAGCTGGGTAGTATTTACATGGTGAATTCTAAATTTCAAGTACTTGTTTCAGAAATTTTAACTATTAAAAAAGGAGGGCAGAAGAGGATGATGAAGAAGTAGAAGACATTAGAAAAGATTGCCTTCAACACCCAAAAATGTCTACTTGGATAACTAATACAGGAATTAGAAACCCTTCAGTACCTAAACTCTGAAACTTACGCAACTTTGAAGTATCAAGTATGCATCATAATAATTTAGATAATTTAGAATATTTTAGTTGGAAGGGACCTACAACGATCATCTGACCCACTTCAGGGCTGACCAACAGTTAAAGCATATTATTAAGGGCATTGTCCAAAAGCTTCTTAAACACCGACAGGCTTGCTGCATTAACCAGCTCTCTAGGAAGCCTGTTGCAGTGTTTGACCAGCCTCCCAGTAAACACATGCTTCCTAATGTCAAGGCTGAACCTCCCCATGTTGGTTTATCCACTCTTTAACTTCTTGAATAGTAAACAAAATCCCCCACATTTTAGAGAGACTTTGCTCCGTATAATCTGAATCCTAAAGAGAACTTTGAACTTGATACAATGTCTTCACATTACAGCCTGCAGTATTCTTATTATGCAAAATTCCAGAAAAAAATTGGACTTATTTGTAATAGATCAATGAACAAACTTTTAGGTTTCATTTGTGTTGTGTTTTTTGGGTTTTTTTAAATGCAGTAAAATAGGGAGGGGAAATCCAGTTCACCATTTATATTTTACTGGAGTTTTGGGACCCTGTGTAATTCTGAGGAGATTAAGTACAAAAGATACATTAAAATGAGGCTCAAATACTTGTTCAGTTTATCAAAAAACAGAAAATATAATTTTATTCATCTATAATTCATCTATACTGTGACCAGTTTATAGGCTCAGCTATGCAAATTTACTCATTGATTTTAGACACCTTCCTTCCCAACATGCATGTACAAGGTCAACCAAATTAAGTCATACTTCTGAGTGGATTCCATTTTTGTTAAGCAAAAGAAATACAAGTATGCAGTGATGAATTTTGTACTTTAGAGGTCTCATATTGTTTTTTGAATAGCTACAATAAAAACATGACATTTGCCTTTACTGAATATAAAATAATTTTAAATATCCTAGTTTTAATGCAGTTGGAGTTGTAAATACACATATCTCTTGCTAATTTCCTGATCCTAGAAAAATATTTAGGTATCCTAGAAAGGTATGAGAAGGTCTAGTGAAACCCTTTCTCTCAGCTGATTTGCCTGGCTCTGCATCTCAGACCACAGAGAAGAGTCAGTAGGCCGCAATGTACAGGTCATTATGGATCTCATTCCATTTCAGTTTTAAATTTGGGCTCTGCAACAGTCCCACTCTAGATTTTCTTGCATGCTCTCTAGGCAGTTCTCTAATTTACCAAAGAGAGATACAGTTGGAGTGCATACACACATACGCATGACAATACAGAATTTTATAAACATCATCATCTTTCCAGATTACTAGATTTGTTCAAGGGTCAACAGGAAAATGAAAAATAAATTTTATGTAGTCTGTGTTCAGACAATAACAGGGAGCTTTCCAGACATTATTTTAATCTAAGTAACTGGGCCACTGCAGCAAGAGAAACTGAAATTGGCAGACAGACTAAATATACAATACCAACATAAAAAGATTCCATGATACTGTTGCAAAACCAGCATGCTGAATACAGTAAAACAGATACAGTATTATTAATGGCAATGTGGAGCACTGTAGTTTGCTCTTGATTTTAGTGGTGAACATGAACAGCTTCACATTTTCAGAGTTGAAGATTTTCTTCTTTTCCATCAACCACAGAAAAAGAAGTAACAATTCTTTCAAGAACAGAAGTTAGCTTAGGAATTACTAAAATGCTGTAGGGAAAGGCAAACTATTGCAGTCATAAGAGGTTGTCTAAGCTAGCATCCCTCAGGATGCAGATTTAATACCACCTGTAACATGGTGTAATGTGGTGCATTTTGTAGGTGGAAAAAATTGCTCCTCAAAAATATCATGCTTAGAAAGTGACTAAGGACAAGAAAGCTTTCCAGTGTCTATTGAATGGCTCAAATATTTTCATGAAGTATGAAATTATCCCACTCACACCTGGCACAAGTGCAGAGAGCATGGGACATTAACATTTATATGGGTAGGTGAACATCCTGAATCAGTCTGGGTGTAAATTCCAGCTACAACATGGCATCCTTTGGCGATCTCCATTTCACTTCTGTCTTCATCCCTTTCACAGTTTAATCCAGATAGAAGAGAAATGTTCACTAAGACACTGGATTTCATAAGATCACGGAAGAAGAGTAAGTAAAGCATATTCTGATTCCCAGGCCAAACCAACTTTTCCTTCTGCCTTTTACTGTATTTAAAAGCTAATAATAGAAACCATTTGCCAAATGCATTTAGTCTCTGACAGAGGGACACATATGTGATCTTCTAATTTACAGCTTGCATGTACAGATGTTCACACTTAGTAAAAGGATTCTTAATAGCATTTTAAAATTAAACATGTGTTGATAATAGGTGTTTCAAACCCAAACAACACAGCAACTAAACTGATGTCTTCATGCCTCACCATGCCTCATGCTCTAAACAACATTTCTATAACAGATCAAAAAAAACCCCCAGCACTTCAGTTGCATGAACACAAAATAAATGTTATTAAAAAAAGTCTGAATGAAAACTTTCATTAATTTTTCTGTCTATGATCTGATTCCAAGTTGAAACATTTAGATTGCTACTAGGTTTATGTAGCCGAAAGCAGAACCACAGTTTGTTCACAGACGTTGCTTGCTGTCTGCAATTTTTTTTATCCCTTTGCAAAACTTTGAACCCCATCCAGCTTTGACACACTGCCTCTTCAGTTAATAACTATCAAGTTTCCCCTTGTCTCCTGTCTACTTTTCTTTGAGGCAATTGCGCACTCAGCACCCCGAGATAATAACACACATCTATAAGATAAAAGCAATGGCATTAATGTAATTGTCTGCCTTTCTCTCTTTAGCCTAATCTTTTTTTTCCTTCAGTTTTGACTGCCTCTGTGACACCTGTTTTTGTCTCCTCTGATCCTACAACAGGTTTTCCGCTGACAAGGTTTTTGCCTGACAGAGATTCTGCCAGACAAGAACATAATAAAATATGAAGAACTGCTTGTCAGAGTTTCTGCCAATGCTCACATGAAATAGGGGAAAAAAAAATCCCAACTTTTTTTTTAAAGGGGCCCTGTGCTGGTTGCTTTTGGCCTGTCAGGAAAAGAGCCTCCCTGGCCAATTCCTGCAAGCCAAACAGGTGTTTTCTTTTATGTTTTTTTTCTATACAAAAAACTTTTTCTTCAATAGTGGAAAACATGATTACAGAGAAAAAAAAAGGAAAAGAACAAAAAACCCCCCCAAAATGCTTTCTCCTAAAAATGAAGGTTAGACCTAACTTTGCGTAGTGGTACCTCAGTAGCATGTTTTTAATTCAGAATTGACCCCTTAAATAAATAAAGTGGTAGGCTTTTTCTCCCTCCTCCTTGTCGATAGCTAATTTGTTCAAAGGAACAAGCTATAAAGGACCTTCATTCCAGGTTCTCAGGAAAACATCTGGGCTACCAGACACTTTCTGCATGGGAATACTGCATGAATGAAGACACCTGACTATGGGGACCACAGTAGGGAGATGAGACAGAACCTCTTCTGTCTGTGGGATTTGGACCTTACAGTCCTCTCCATCAGTGTGTGCGTTTGTGCCTATGTGAAGGGGGACTTCAGAACTCACAATTACCCTGACGGAGAAACACATGTAGATTAATCATGTGAGGTCCCACCACACAGCTGCTTTTGTGTGTTTTGCTATCATCTGTCCCCTTCTGCAACTATTGATCAGTCCATGGTGTCACAGCCCTGAGTGCACCAACTGTCCTTCACTGCACTGACCAGCCTCTCCGATCTCCAGCCTGAAGACCCCTACTAAAGCTCAGGCCTGGACCTTCATTCCCTATCTCAGGTACATTGTAGGTGCTGGTCTGTTGTCCTGTCTTCTAGATGACCCTGAGACCCAAATTACAGCCTGGTCTTCAGCCGTGTCTCTGGCCCCACCTTCTTTTGTTACTGACTGGATCCCGTGGATGGACCCTTGACCTGATTTATTCCCTTTCCATGCCTGAAGTTGTCAGCAGACCAGTTACCAGCACCTGGTTCTGTCTACCCTGATCAGACTTCAAGGAATTGTGCCCACGGTGCAGGCACAGCCAGTGCTGCAGTTGCCCTTGATGCCTGGCTTAGACCTCTTTGCTGGGCATCTCCACTTTTTTTGCTGCTCCTTGACACATGGATTGACAGTGTCACTGTTGAAATCTACAATTTGTAATGGAAGCCACTAAATTATTTCTATTACCTTGACTAGTTATTAATCTTCAGTCTTTTGTATCTCTTGTCTCCAAAGCCAAATGCCTCCTTCCAATCAGCCATTAACACCTTCTTAAAAATATTCTCTCCCTTAATAATGATGAGATAGGAGTTAATATGTATCTTAAATGGTCCTAATGCCATCTGGTTGACATACTGTGACTACAGTGAGACAGAAGCACATTTCAAGTCCTGGATTGTGGTCTGGATTTGGAGGATTTCCATCTTAATCTAAATGCACCTCAAATTCCATTAACTGTGATTCACAGATTCACAGAAAGTCTATGTTGGAAGGGATTTCTGCAGATTGTCTAGGGCAGCCTTCTATTGAAAGCAGGACGTCAGATTATGTTATCTCTGGCCCTGTGAAGCTGAGTCTCTGATATTTACAGTGGGGAAAATTTCACCACTTCTCCAGGCAACCTATGGCATCTTCTATGCAGCCTTGAAAACTGTAATGAAAATGCAGCAGGCCCTGCCCACCTGTTAACATCATTCTGTTTGGATGGAGTGCTGTGTTGTAGAGGCATTTCACAAAGGCAAGCTAAGACCATGGTGGTATTTCAGTCTAGGAGGTAACTGATTCAAGCCTATGAAATACCCTCCCACATGTGCTAAACCACCTCAGTTTTCCCAGGAAAAGCTGCTGTCCTAATATTCAGACCCTGGAAAGAATGGTTCAGACACCTAGTTCTACCATTCATAAGCATCAGTCTTTCCCACCCCAACCCATGTACTGTGACCATTTCACAAAGCTCCTGTTAAATATACTTCAGAAAAATTGGCTGTAATCAATTAGAATATAATTAGGGGAGTCTTTGAGACTCATGCTATACATTTCTTGTATTATCTTTTCTATTTCTAAAATCCAGATGGAAATGGGATAATAAAGTAACACTATTGTCTGCTAAATTAATCTGGGGCAAGTTTCCTCATAATGCTACAGCTCAAATCAAAATTCTTCCTAGTATGTAAAAAAAATTAAAATATGTTTTTTCCATTGAATTTAACATTTGCAAAACAGAAAGCTCAGGTAAAGTTACCCATGGTATTATCATCACTTTGTAACATCTGAAAGCAGTATGAATTTTTTATTCTTGCAGTCAAATCCCATTTTAACCTTATGAAGCTATATGGGATGGAGTGGTAGGGTTTGTTTCATTTAGAGCTCTTTCAATTCGTGTTCTGCTTAACCTAGTGAACTCTAGTTAATTAAGATGTTCCTATAAACAATTAAGCTTCTTGTAGGATCGTTAAGAAGATATAAAAATTTATGTTGTAATAAAATGATAAAGTGGTTAGCACATCACAGCAATTCATGTGCAGCAGCATAGGTGTTAAAAGAGGCAAGTAAGCAGGTAATGTCACCTAAACATCTTGGAGAACTGTGGATGCGTGTTGCAGAAGTCCACTGCTGGTGCCCCATAAATCCATTGGTGATTTGCACTCTCAGGTACCACAGAATTTATTCTGCTCATCTGACAATCAAGCAGTGAGCACCACTCTTTTGCTCCTATCTGTAACTATGCCATGTAGTGAACTTCCTATCACCACCCTTAAGGGGGCAAGATCAAGGGTTTCACTGACTACCTGTCCAAAAATCAGCCTCTACTATGTCTGGAAAGAGGAATTCCAAGTGGGAATTAAAAAATCATTTGGTTTATTGCCTTTGCTCCATCTTGCACATAGCAAGTCTATTTTTTCCTTACTGCATTCTCTCCTTAAGAAGAGAGGGTAAGACATCAAGTCCAAGATACCTCCTAGTGTTTTATCCTATGGTATTGTGTGTACTAAATGGGATGAAGCCTTCTCTGTAAAAGATAAATTCAGTAATGATGGGCACCAAATAACAGTATCTTGGCACTTTTGAAATACCTTTAGTCTAAACCTCTCTGGGCACTCTACAGCTAGGCAAGGGAGATCATAGCTATAAAAGTGGCCTTATATATATCTCAGAGTTGTCAATGGGTATCTGATGGTATTAATACCAGTTCTGTGGGAGTACAAAGTGTGATTAGTAAATCAAAAGTTTTTCAGACAATAAAACATTATTGATGAGATAGGGCTTCACTTTTGAGATGTGAATATAGGACAACCCAGCAGAAAAGGGCACTATGCTTTAGAATGGGTCATGATCTGTTTAGGGATTACTAGGCACTGGAGCAGCTCTTAGTTGACTGCTTAATGTCTGGACAGGGGTAATCTCACTTGGTCACATCCAAGAGACACTGGCATATTAAAACTCAGTGCTGTGAACCAGTAAAATTGGGGAGAGGAAGAAAGACCTAATCTTCCCAATTGTGTTAAAATGTCCTGGATGTGTCAGGGAAAAAGAGAAAAAAGAATTTATTCTGAATGGACCCCCAGGGAAATCCAAGGAGGTATGAGTGTGAACATATGTAAGTTAGAGCCTGTGGTTTACTCCCATGGAAAACCTTACTTGACACCTGAGGATGTCAAATTTGCACGAGGACTAAACTTTTGACCATATGGTTATTGAAGTATCAGCTGAATACAATGATGGAAAAGGAAGGCTTTCTGTTCGATCTTGGGGCAACTAAGCATTATTTCCTTTCTGTCACTTGTGTCTTATAAACCTTTGAAACAATATTATTTGTCTTGGATGCCCTAGTACTTGGATATTCTCATTTGCTTTTACCTTAGTTTGACTTGCATTCAACGGTGATCTCAGAGTACCCCAAAGCAAACACTACATCCTACCAGTGTGCAGGCTTTAAAACCAGATACTAGGTCAGAGTACCCACAAGATAAAAGAGTGCATCTTCTCCATGCTGCATTGGCCGCTTTGGGAATCACTGCTGAAGGGAGGCAAAAAGACATGGCATTGGCAGAAGGGGGGCCTTAAAATAGTGTTTACCAGTAATGAATGTTAATCAGGTAAAGTTCCTGGAAGCAACTGAGTAATGAAAAATACACCTCAGCCTTCAGGGTCAAAGGGATGTTAACAGATGGATTTAAATTATTTTGTCAGTGAAAGACAAGAAGACCCAGGCTAGATCTAAAATAGTTTTACTTTTAAAGTCATGAAGAACTAGCCTTTGTTATCAATGAATTGTAGATAATTTCTTTGCTAAAAAATCTCTATGTAACAAAAAAAAAAAAAAAGGAAATCTATGATGTTCTCAAGTAATTTTAAACCACTTTAAAGAATTAAATAAACTGAATAGAACAAAACAAGTATGTTCAGTACACTAAAATTGTCGTTATTTTTTATATCCTATGGAACAACAGAAAAATAACCCAATTATTTTACAAGTAAACTATAACAGTAGGATTACATTCCTCCTTTCCTTTTTTAGTATTTATTCTCTACTATCTCCATTTTGAAGTAAAGAACAACATGGCAATTCTGCCAGCTTTTAGGGACACTCTTAAGATCTGTGACGTGGTTTGGTGTTTGGTTTTGTTAGAGATGATTGACTTTGCAAATCTGGATTTCTTTCACTTAACAGATTTGGACAGAGGCAAATATAGGACCCCTGCTGATTTTTATTTCAGCGTAGCACTCCTCTTCCTTCCTACCTGATTCCCATGCAGCTCACATTTAAAAACTTCTTCCTGAACCAAGTCCTTTCAGCAACTTCAGGCTAAGGGAGAAATGCGATTTCCAAAATTTCACAGCATTCTTCTTCTATTTATTTATTTACACTTGTTCTCCTTTCTTTTGTTCTCACTTCATGTTTCTTACTACTTGATCATTTCATGAACTACCATATAGAAATTCAGAATTCTCAACCATTCTGAATGAAGAAGTCACAGTCATGTCATGCATCTGACTTTATGACATTCTCCATTTTCTAGTGGAGGTTGTTGTTTTCATTGTTAGTCTCATTTACAGCAAGATAGTACATGCATTATATAAATACTGGCAGCAGAAAACTTCCTTCACAAGGTGAAAGTGTAACCCACACAGCAAGTCTCTGAACATGAGTTTTCACTGGATGGCTGCTTTAGAACTGAAAAAGAGTAACAAATTTGCCCGATGTGCCAAAATCTACTAGTTAATGTTTTCATTAAAACCAAAAGGAACTTAATCTCAAAGTTACTAGAGAAAAGACCTGTCCAAGTCTTGGACTGGAGATGGGGCCATATGTGGCCTCATCATACCTCAGAGAGGTACTAAAGCCTACTTGAATAAATTCACAGGATACTTCATTTCTTAGAGTAGATTGAACAGCATGAAATTCAACTAGTCCAAGAATGCACAGTATACCAAAAACACCTGAAAAACATGCTGCTGCTGTCTGAGTTTTACCAGTTTGAGGGCAAGACAGAGAACTACTATTTCTAATGTTCTCACTCTCTTTGAAACAAGGTGACAATGATTTCAGACAAACTTAATAGTATTACTATACTGTGGTTTTTTAAATCACTGTTAAGTCTGAGATACTGAAACTAAAATAAATAGAACGAATGTCATAAATAATAGCTTTAGTCCACTATGACATATGTCACCCTGGCACACCTTTTTAGATAAAATGGTTATGAGAGAAGGTAGACTGTATTTCCCTTTGATACTGCATTGGCCCTTTTAAGCTGTTGGACTAGGTATAGTAAGAGTATTTCTGCTAGCAGTACAGTAGTTGTTATTCTGACATCAATGACTAGCATACAAGGAAAAATTCAAAGTCAATGAAATCAACATCTTTTTACTGCAGACTTGCTTAATTTCTTTCCTTATAGGCTAAGATACCTCTGCTAGAAGTGGGTGGCAAATAAAGTGGTGTTTTTTCATTATTTCCAATAAAGTTTGAGTAAGTGATTTTGTGCTAACGCCAGTAAAATGTCATGACTATCTTCATAGTATAGTATGTTACTTTTAATACAACAAAAATAGCAGGAAAAGAAACCAATTCCAGCACTCAAGAAAGTCTTAATATTTTGTAGTCATCTTACTCCTACATTATTTAAACGCCACAAAATAGAAATTGCCTGTGTTAAAATAAATTCTTCTTTAAAAAAACGACTATTAAGATTTTAATGAGATTTTATTTTTCACCATATGGACTATACAAAGTATCTTAACCATTAAAAAAAAAGAAGGAAGAACATCTAACTGTTACCTGTTTGCCTGCTTACGACCTAGGAAATGGCTTATCCAATTTAAACCAGTTATTTTTTGTTTTAGAAAATAAATCACCACCCAAGCTAACAATATGAAAACCAGGCTTCAGCCGAAAACAAATTAAAACAGTCCAGTTATCCAAATCCCTTAAAATATCCAGACATTCACACCAATAACCCATTTTCTATTATGCACAGCTGTACCACAGAAAGCTGCTATGCTCTACACAGCTTTTGGCTTTAGCCTTAAAAACACTGATGGTAGGATTACCACTGTAGCACAGGGGTGCAGGGTCAAAACTCGATAAACTGAACTTTTGCCAACAGAAACATTTATCTTGCCACAGAAGAACTTCTCTGATGAATCTGTTCATATATTGACAATCCTACTGTTAGCAACTCCAGACAGGAGAGATTGAACTTGTAGGAAACCTTTCCTTTCAAGACATGCACAGCTCATTTTAAGTAAGCGAGGAAAAATGTAAGAAAGACAATGGAAGCAGGAAAAAAGAAAACAGGCCAGCAGTAGGAAACAGGCCAGCAGTTGCTAAGTGCAGTAATACTGTGGTGGCCGTATGCCCTTTCCTCCTCACTCCAAGAATTCCAACATTTTAAATGGCAGTTATTAACATGAATTAACTCTGCACAGATTAGTCAAGTACAGCATGAGAAGACTGCAGATCTAAGCTGGTTTTGATCTGTTCATTTAATTCTGATTCTAAGTTACCAGAACTGAATAAGCACGGTAATTCCTGTTGGAAACACCTATTCTTTGATAATTACATTCAGTAAAGCACTACATTATGTGTCAGAGACCTGTGTTGAAATTCATTAATAAAAATCAGAAGGAAACCCTTTAATTAAAACATCAGGAAATACTATTTGCATTCAAGGAACAACTTCGGAAAGTACCATGCTAACGGTTTCAAGAAAATCACTTCCGAACTACAACGTGATTCGGTTATTTTGAAATCCAGATGCTACAGTGCAATGCATTGATCAGTCTCCTGAATGCTGCCCTCAAAATCCTGGAAAACAGCTAAGATCAAGAATTAAAGCAGATGTATCATAGTTTCCAGGAAGTAATTTATAAGCCTGTGCTTTGAGTATGTATATGAAACATATATCTGACTTGTCTCACTCCGCCATAAAATGTAAATACTCCAGACAAATGTACACAAAGTGCACTAAAAAAAGTAAATCAGAGCATTCTTCACTCGGTGTAGTAGTAAAACAAACACTTTCTAATAACATATAGCTGTATTAAGTTTTCTATTTGGAATGTTAAGCACTCAGGTACAGGAGCAGGTGGTATATCCCTAATTATCACATTCACCTTTCAACTTTCTGGATTTTTAAACCAGGGACATTTCTATTACACACACTGTGGTAATCTTGGATTACTGTCATATATTCTGATTTTGAATTCAGCCACCTCACAGGGAAGAATTTATCAGGAAAATCTGATCACACTCTTCTAAGATATGCTGGTTAAAAAGAAAATGCGGGATGTCCATATGCCAGAATCTAAGTGCTAGACTCCTAATTTCTATTACTCAAAAGGAGGACACCCTGGAAAATAGCTAGACAAGTCTTCCCTATCTGTGGATCGGCAAAACCTCAGATGATGATTTTACACAAAGCCTGAAGCATGCCTGAACTGTACAAATTTTGCAAGGTTTAGCAATCCTTCCAAGAAATGTGAGTCCAGTTATACTGTGACTAAAGATATCTTTCTGGGAATTAAGAGGAGCGAAAATAAGCTGTGTCCCTAGAGAATCTAGTATATAATAAATCTGCAACCAGCTACCAGATTGGTGGTGTTAGGGTATTTCTAGGCAGGCTGTATATACTATTATGCAGTGACACAGGACTGCATGGTACCTGCATTCCTGCCTTCCTTTCCATGTATGTGAATGTTTTAAAAACTTCTCTGGCAGTCTACGCTGTTGAATTTGTTGAGCATTCACACTTGCCATATGTCAGCATACTCAGGCACAGATACACACAGACATGAAATAAATAAATAGAGATCAAGTGCATCTTTAGAGGGAAGTACTAAGCTTCCACCTGAGGTGTCATCAAAATAAAATTTATAAAATATAATCCACTGAATGTCTGGCAGAAGTGTGGATTGAAGACCGTGCTTGCCAATAGCCTAGACCATGAGAAGAAATCTCCAACACTAATTCTTTCTCTTTTTTCCCTCCCCCCCCCCCCTTTTTTTTTTTCATTAAACCATTTTAGGTATCCTCCTTATTTGCCATCTACTTGTGTATACAGCTCTTTCTCATGCATGGCTTAATCAAGACTGTCAAGGAAAACAAACCCACGAAACACACAAAATAGTAAAGGATAAATAAAATGGAAGGTCTCTAAGTGTATTTTGATGCCTGTACGTAGGATCTGTGCATTCTAATCCACCCTTTCTTTCTTTAGCTATTTAAACATGGGAAGAGAGGTTCAACTCACAGATCATATATGCACACTTTTGTTGATCCGTATAGGATACACTAATTTCATTCTGACATCCAAGCTCTGAAAGTTTGACATTGGTATGTTTGAATTTCCACTAGGCTCAGTGACTTACTGGCTGATGCTTCCCTGCAATGCAAACTCTACTGTGCAACCATACTATAAACTTCTTGCCTTTCTGCTAAGCCCTGCTGGAACTACATTATTTCCTGGAGGGTAGAATATTCTTTTGAGCTGTACATGAGCTGTTGAAGTCCAGTGGCACTTGAAACTATTGCCAGAATAACAGACTCACTTTTTCATCCTAGAAATTGCTGTAAAAAAATCCTGTGCATGCATACACATGCACAAACCCAGAGTGCATGCACATGCATGTACAGACAAACATATCACTACAGCACTGAGTATTTAAAGATACTGGGAAGGATGCATAGAATAGAGGTGACAAGCCCAAACAGACATTTCTTACCATGTGCCACCCAGCCATGTTTACACTGATCACAGGTTCTCAGGTTAATCTTCCCTGGTTGAAAACATTCACATGTGCAATTCACCAGTGTACAGCGGATGGCCTGGAAAAAGAAACAGAAAACACATATTAATGTCTTTCTTTCTTCTTGTACAAATTTGTTGTGAAGGCTAGAATGGTATTTGTACAGAAAAAAAAGAGCCTTCCAACATTCAAAGCATTGCTCATTCTTTTAAGTAAAGATTAATTTTCTTTCAAAAACATACATCAGTATCCCTGAGCAATGACAACCAAAATACTTATTCAATAATAACATAGTCTGTTTTCCCATGGAGATGAATACATTCCTAAAGTCTTTAGAAGAATTGCTCTATTTCCTTTAGGGAAAAAAAGTGGTAGGATGAAGATTCTGTAGGTGTTCCACAAATTTCCTGGTTTTCATCAACTGCCTGAAGGAAAATATTACTAGTGATGTCTTAACATAGCAGCATATCAGCTTGATTAAAACCAAAAGTAAAATGAGGAAACAAAAACATACAAGAAGGAAAACTACAGATCTCATTCCCATTCCCCCATGGTATATACAGGTTATTCTCAAGTTTTCTTTTTGAGGTTCACATAAGATATAACTCTGCTACAGAAAGGAGTCATGGACTCGATGTATTTCCAAAAGAAGATAAAATTATCGAGGAACAAGAATAGGACTGGTTCATAAAACATCCTGTAACTTTCCTTTGCATCTATTACTTTCTCCAGTATCTAGGCATAGCCCTTTACCTCTTAGCACTTCCTGTTTGTCAAACATCTATCTCTCTGTTTTGCAAAAGATGAAACTATTTCAAAGCAATGATGCTAAAACTCAAGTCCCATGAAAAGATCTAAAATTTGCTTAAATAATGCACCTTATTAATATCTCATCTCCCTTTTAAAAATTATTTTAATAAATACACAGGCTTACTTTGACAGGGGCTAGTTACATCCACAGAAAAGTGAATACAAATTGAGTGAGACTCTTTTTAATGTGTAACAGACATATGTTTTTAAATAGTGTAGAAGATGACCTGTGCACTTCAAACTGCTACTAATAAATTTATGGCATGCATTTAGATGTAAGTTGCATGGAGATTTCTGAGACAAAGAGGCTTATTCTGATCATTCACAGATTAACAATCTACTGTAACTACCAGAGTTGCCAGGAAAAGATATCTCTATAGATTTAGATGCAATCAATGATTACTTGGGGGCTAAGGTGGGGGAAGGGTGATTGGTACCTATGGCCACGTAGATACTGAAGTATTATGAAGGCTCTTGCCTTTTCCAAACAATTAATGTCCCCCTCACCCCCACCCCCCCTTCCATACCAAAAAAATCACCTTAACTATACTGACTTAAAGAAAATTATATTCAACTTTAGCTTGACTAAGCTAAACTCCTTGGTTGCTGACAATGAAAAAGGTTCAGTTATTTTAAATGTTTTATCTCTACTTATTTATCTGCATCAGATGGCAATTCAAAGTCATACTTCATGGATCCACTTAAAATCTGTATTTCTCTGACAAATATCTGGTACAAAAGTCCCTTCCTCCTATCCTATCTGCTCTTTTACTATCTTTTACTCTCAAAAACCTAGTAAGGAAAAAAAATACCCTGCTCTATTATGCCTGACACTTCAAGGCCTCAGTCCCAATGTCACCTGTCCAATTACTCATTAGCTAGGTTATAAAACACTGCTGTATGTATGCGTGATTAAAAGAATTAGTAATATGAAATATAAGGGTACCAAAGAACTGCTGACTGTGCAAGAATAATATATGTGTTTGTGGGTTATGAGAAAAAAATTCTCCTGAAAGGTCCTGTTTCATGTTCAATAGTTTATTGACTCAGTAATATATCAGGTCTCCACTGGTCAGTAACGGTGTTCTTTCTCTAATATGTTCATTAATTAATGAACTCAGTAATTAATTGTACTGCAAGAAGAAGGGCTTACAAAATAGTATTCTTATTTTATCATAAAAGTTTTTCTCTCATTCACCACCTTTTCTAAATCCCTGCACCAATGTGACAGACATTTGTTGTATTTGATGTTATTTTTTCTTCATGCGTCATTTACAGTATGTGTAACAGGGTAATATAGTGTATATATACATACTAGATGAAACTGTGTCATTTGGTAGAGTTGTTTTATTAAGGCTCATCAGCATTTCCATTACAACCCTAACTATTTTTGGCCTAGAGGTTAACAGGTTGCCTGTAAAAATTGGATTCAGCTTGAACTTGAAATACAATGTTCCAGCCTAAGAGTGAGTTTTATTACATACATTCAAAAATGATCCATATAGGCATTATAAATTATAAGATGGGGAAAAAAAGTTTAGAGGTTTCACGTTTCTTTTCCTCTTCCCTGAGTTAAAGAGAGTCTTGATGGTGTGAAGTGTTGAAGGAGATTAACTAATTAGTAAGATTTCTATGTTTTATACATAAAAAAATTCATGCAAACATTTCAGAAACATGAAAATGCCAGCTTGTTCTTCAAATAACTAAATCTGAAAGGTCTGCAAAAAGAGCTACACATTTTTCTAGGGTAATATGGATTGGCATGAGAAACTCCAAAGATAACTAGTATGGCCAAAACGTTCAGATTGGCCTTACTTGGCCACTTTTTCTGTAAAGGGTGTGTTGATGCCACGTTGTAATCTGGTTTCAGTAGTTTCCCATCCCATCACTGAGAATCCCATACATACTTCTGAGTGATAAGGATAACACCTCAAGCTGCAAGATGCTCATTTTTGACTAGAAAACCTCATATTCTAGTTCACGTTCTGGCATGATCTTGTGCAAATTACTTTGATGCCTACATTCCCTAAACAATAACCAGACACAATGATAGTAAGTGTTGTTGTCAGGGTAAACACAACATAAATTTTGAGGCATTCTATAGTGATGGAGGCTATTGAAAATCTTCAGTAGAATTTAGTCTTTATTTCAAAGATTCATTTTTCACTTTACTCAGTTAATCCAGAATCATTGTAACTACCTCAGATCACTACAATGTCCATCATTAAACCTGTGTAACTTGGCAGAGAGAAGATTCAAGATGCCAGGAATAGTGGGTGTTCCTACACACACAGATGGAACATTAACATTCATTAACACAAAAGAAAGCATTGTCTTTAAAGACCTTCACAATGCAACCAACATATGTACAGAACCTTGCAAGGATATGCATCTGAATTATTACCAGTATCTTTCTACTGGTTTTCAATAGCATTTAAGTTAGGCGTACAAGTTACTGACAGTTTGTGCAACAGGCTCAGGAATGACCCAGAACAGCAGCGGGAGAAGAATAGATTCATCTAAGAATCCAAAGCTTTAATGCAGCCCCTCCATTCCCCAGTGGCAGGATTTTAAGGTACAGAGAGGATAAAAGTACAGTAGCTCGTGTGCTTGTAGGTAGCACCGTGGATTGGTGTAACTGTGGTTGGACATCTGTTACTGCTTAATATGATAGAGGTGGGGAGTAGGGATAATAAAAAGATTCTGGGTGAGGGTGCAGAAGCTAAATATTGTAGCCATTGTTCAAACCTGTTAAAAAGTAGGCATAAAAATCCAAGGCTGTAGCAATGCTTAACTTTTGCCAGAAAATGCTTCTGAAAGAGTACTGCTAGGCATTCCAGAAGTTATGCACGGTAATTCCACCTTCACAACACATTGCTAACAAGTTTATGTAATGGGACTCTGTGTACTACAGTATTCTGTAGGGAAAGAAACAGAATTTTTTCCTCACTAAGGCTTTCCTCAGAAACTCCTCCAAGAAAGAAAGGAAGCAGAAATAAAGGAAAAGAAACCAATAACCTTGCATAGCTAGCAGAACAGTAAAATCAGCAGATACAGGCTCCCCCTGTACCAGCCAGTAGGCAATTGTGTATTTAGATGACAACTTGCAGGTTAAGGCCCTTAAGTAAGCAACAAAACATGGTTTTCCACAGCTTCTTGAAAAGTGCCATTATGTTCTACCATGTCAATGGTCTGCATGTAACATGAGTTCTCAGATACTTCTATACATCCCTTCCACTGAGTTCCTAACATAACACTCCTTGCATTTCTACCAAAATTACAGCGGCTCTTGAGGACCTGTGGAGGAAATGTATTGGATTTCAGTAGAATCATTTTAAATAGTTTACACAACTGATTCCATAAATCCTAAAGCAATGCTATTAAGGTTTTAAAACAAAATACACATATACAGGAATAAATTAATGTTTTTTTAACTGACACTGAAACATTCAGAAATATCTTGCTGCTGTCTTTGTGATCTTCTTCCTGTAGCGTAATGTGGAAAGAAGGGAACTTTGCTGAGTATAAAAGCATGTGGTCTAGTACACCTATGCATAAATTTCTATGGCTAACATTAAAAGATGTTAGACCTGACTTCTGTGGGTTTCCCCCAGACCAAGGATATTCATTTAACGTAGTTTGGGAGATTTAATGACATCTAATAAGTAAATATTATTCACATATTAATAGAAACAGCCTATAGCAGTAATGGAAAATCAATCTGTCTGGCTGTTTTGCAGAGCTTCCAGGAGATAAAAAGCAATAACCTATCACGAAAGGGATCACAGTATGGTAGAAGAACACGTAAAGAAGAGATACGATTCTTCCTCTGGAGTTCTTACAAGTGACCACAAAAGATGGAGGCAGTTTAAAATGATGCAACATTCTGGAGAGATAGGTAAGTTTTCAACTTCCTTTATCCTGAATTTCAATAGTAAATCTAACAAAAATTCTTAATGTAACCTGTGATGAGGCTTCATGAGTCTTGTGGGTTAAATAGTGTCTTACTGAAGTCTCCGCTACATGCTTCTACACAGTGGGCAGTGTTATCAGAACCTTGCTCTTAATGTCCTTGCCTCATCTTTCTCATGTACAAAAAGGTATTTAAGAAATGTCTCCTATCAAGCCATCTATGATATAAGGGGTCACTGTGCACCTGAATACATAACAGAGTCAACTATACTCACTCTCTGCATGGAAGTTCCATCTATCTGTCTAAAGCATCGACCATACATTTATCCTACACAGCTCACACAATCTAAATCCACTGTTACCAATCACAGGAGCATGAGGCTTGAGGATGATTTGGTCCAGTGTTTGTGAAATATTTTTAGTGAGACTTCAAATCAGCAAACTGATAAGTAAGTGCAGTTCCTTACAGCTGCATTAAGATCAGTAAGGCTGAATGAGTATGTACTCTACATAAATTTATTTAGTTAGTAATCCTGTACTAGAATCCTGTACTAGTAATCCCATAGAACCTGTACTAGTTTGGATTATATAAAAATCACAGTGCATGAGATTGTAAAGTTCATTTCAAGTTAACACATTCCTCCCCAGGGAAACTCACAAAAAAAAAAAAAAAAGGAGAAAAAATCTCTAATAATATTAGAAAAGCAGATAGACAGAAATCACTACACCTTTCCTAAGTTAATTTCCAAAGTATATTTTCACTTCTGGCAACTGGAAGTGCTTGCCGTACTTTCTACAGAATGAAAAGTATACATGCAGAAGTATTTCTGTCTCTGCAGAGAGACCCAATGTCTCCATCATGTAATTCTGGTATAAAAATTATGATTGTTAAACTTACCTATAATTTTTATATAGGTAATTCTGCAGCCAGAACTCTGGATAGAAAGAGGGGGAATGCCTCGATTCTGATCGTGGGTGTGCCACTCCCACTGATGCACTGTGTGGCACTGGTTAAGTCACTTAACCACTCCATTTCTAACTGCCTAATCTGTAAAAACTGGGTAAGATATTACTTGCCATTTTCAGACATGAGACTAATGAACTGCACCCATAACACAGTAAAATATGAGGACAGAAGGTAAGGTAGAAGCATGAAGCATTACTATTTCTTCTGTTGGCACAAAAATTTTAACAGATTTTTTTTAATTATACAACTTTAGGTTGGTTTGCCATTGGTAAATGAGTAATTTTAAACACAGGAATCACCTAGAGAAAATAACCTTAATTGATAGATGACCATTTTTAACTTCAATACCTAACAGCCTAATAATCCATTGCGCCAAACAAAAAACAGTAAGGGGGTTTATACTTTGCATTTGAATGGTCTTAAACATCCATGCAATGCAACAAGGTTTCTGATCTCTCTCCCATTCAGAGATACTCAAATATCTTCTGAATAGTTCACTGCATTGCAGTATTTTATTAGCAATTTCACATCACACTATATTAGTATTGTTTCTTACTTGCATTTATTTTCAGTGATACAATTTGAAAGGTACTAATATTGTTATATTTCTCTGTGGCATTCAAGAAAACAGTTACTAATACAACATGATAGGTGCTAAGGACAACCTAGCGTTTAAGCATTTTAGAAAACCATTTCCAACTCTTCTTGAGAAAGAGCTGGTAAATGAATGGGGAGTATGAAAAGAAGGAAAAATAATAACATTTCATTTGTAATGTTGCATTTAAGTTAGGAATCACTCTTCTATTCTACCTTAGATTCTTCAAAAAGTGGAAACCTGTGTGAAGGAATGCTACCTAGACTTTCCTAGAGGAAAAAAATATAATGTAAAATAGCTTTGGTTTTTTTTAGGAACTTTCTGGAGGCCACGTTCATCCTGATTCTACACATTCAACTCGCAGTGCTGCCAACAGGATATTCTACAAAGACTGCAGGTACAATATCACCCTATGTTTCTGTAACATGTAAAACTAGCCTGAGGTTCCCAGGCATCAAAGGCAAAGTTGTTTGCACTGAAAAAATTAAGACTGACAAGTGTTTCTTTGCTTAAAATTCAAAGAAAAACACATGGTTGATTTAAGAATGAGATTCCCTACGCCTGAAAGCATGTTAGCAAATGTAGACATTTGTTCTTATAGATGAAAACTAGATTCATGTTATGAGACCAACACTGTCAGTCACTGGAGTTCAGCCATGCACTTTGTCAAGGCAACGGCCAGTGCTGGATAGATACCCAACAAGACCAATGGACACACCTGCAAAAAGCCTCACATACCCTTCTCTACACATGACTCTTCTAGAGATTCACACTGCTAGCTCCACCCAGCTCCTCACCTCAAGTATGCACAACTATGGTATCCTTGAGAGAGCACAGGAGGCAAGTTGCTTCCACTGGTTTTACTGCCCTGCCCACCCTGAACCAATCATTTACTCCACTCTGCTGAGATCCAGCTCTGGAGTCCTCAGCACAGGAAAGACATGGACCTGTTGGAGTGGGTCCAGAGGAGGGCCACAAAAATGGTCAGAGGGCTGGAACACCTCTCCTATGAAGACAAACTGGGAGAGTTGGGGTGGTTCAGCCTGAAGAAGAGAAGGCTCTGGGGACATGTTATTGCTGCCTTTCAATACTTTAGAGGAGGGTTATAAGAAAGACAAGGACAGACTTTTTAGCAGGGCCTGCAGCGATAACACAAGGGGTAATGCTTTTAAACTGAAAGAGGGTAGATTCAGACTACATAGAAGGAAGAATTTTTTTACAATGAAGGTGGTAAAACACTGGAGCAGGTTGCCCAGAGAGGTTGGAGATGCTCCAGCTCTGGAAACATTCAAGGTCAGGTTGGACAACGCTTTGAGTAACCTGATCTAGTTGAAGCTGTCCCTGATAATTGCAGGGGAGTTGAACTAGATGACCTTCAAAGGTCCCTTCCAACTCAAACCATTCTGTGGTTCTATGATTCTCTGTTTCTGAACTGAAGAACTGATGGGTTTACTATTTCTACACCATCCCTGCACACAACATTATTGCTTTTATATGAAAAAAGAAAAACATTCTCCAAAGTGAAAAATTTAAATTTTATTTACCATTGCTGGTAAAAGTAAAACCATTTTTCTTTCTATAAACCTTACTGACACCTCTGCAGGGAAAAAAAAAGTCTCTGCTGGCAACTATATAAGTATACTGAGATTCCCATACTGTGATATCAACCTTGTTATTCACAACAGAGTTCCATTTCCTTACAGCAAATCTTTTCAGAAGAAACTATGTAAACCAATAACATTTGAAACTTGTGATGTGAAAATTAAAACTAAATAAAGCATGCCCCAAAAAGAAATTTTTCCTGGTGTGTCATAAAAAAGACATTGAGCCTGTGGATGTAGCATGCATGTGGAAGGAAATAATCAACATACTTTTGTCACGTTACATGGACTATTGGATCAGTAATCCAAAAAAGATTTTATCAATAGAATATAATTGGTTCAAAAATAGTTATTTAAATCTATTAAACAAATATCACATCCTTTAAATCAAATTTATATCCATGTATTGTTTCTCTACAAATTAATCAGAAGATGATGAGAACATTTAAAGTCTTAAAGAACATCAGATAAATAACTCATGTTCTCAAGACTAGTTTCATTTTATCTTGAACAGTTACAGTTTGTCCAGTAAAAAATACTAGTGAAAACATACAAATATGCAAACATATCACCTGTAACAAATAAATACGGAACCTTATTAGAAAAACATAAATGTCCACACAAAAATATCAGTAGTCAGCTTTTTTTATTTTCTACCTTTTTCTTCTGTAAATCAAAAGAATAAGCAAAATCTGATTTAAACAAACTAAAATACGGCATGGCTCTGGAAATAGGTATTTCTTTCTGTTCATTTATTCAGAAATTCTCCTTAAAAATACCACAAATGAATTGTTTATTGTCTAATCTACTTTTCAGGAAGACTTCACTTTTCAGGGTTTTGTTTACCTTCTCAGATGTTACTACTTTCTGGATTCTAAATGATGGGCTTTCAGTCTGGATAAAACAATTGTCATGGTTTAAACCCAGTCAGAAGCCAAACAGCACACAGCTGCTCGCTCACCCTCCCCTGCCCCAGGGGATGGGGGAGTGAATTGGAGGGGTAAAGGTAAGGAGACTCATAGGTTGAGAGAAAAACAATTTAATAATTGAAATAAAATAAAATTAAAATAATAACGATAATAGTGATAGTAATAACAGAATATACAAATGAGTGATGCCAGTGTGATTGCTCACCACTCACTGACTGATACCCAGCCTGTTCCTGGCTATCAGTCCCAGAAAAGAGAAGAATCCTGAAACCACAATCCTGGAAGAGCAGAGTGAGCTTCTCTGCCAACCCTCACCTATATACTCATCATGACGTTGCATGATATGGAATATTTCAGTGGCCAGTTTGGGTCCGGTGCTCTGGCCAGGCTCCCTCCCAGCTTCTTGTACACCTGTGCACAGGCAGGGCACAGGAAGTTGGAAAGTCCTTGATTTCTTAGCAACAACTAAAAATATCAGTACATTATCAACACTTTTCTCGTATCAAATCTCATACTGAATCCAAAACATAGCACTATTCTAGCTACCAAGAAGAAAAATTAGCTCTATTCCAGCTGAAAACAGGACAAAAATACATGGAATTAGACTGCACTGTACTGCATTTTAGCCAGTGAGGATAATTCTGAGTTGTACAGAAGTTACATGAAAAAGTTACAACAAAAGATTTTATTGTTTTGAAAATAACTGCACTGAATTAAAATTTATTAGAAAAGTTTTAATATTTTATAAAAAGAAAATAATATTTTCTATCTCATCAAGATCAATACTCTGTACCATGTACCATGTTTTTAAGTTATAACTTAAAGCAACAACTTCTTATTTAAATTATTTACAGACTCAATCTTTCCCTGTTCCTTCAGTGGCCAACTCTGTCAACCACAAAACTGATACTGTAAGCAAGTAAGAACAAACAGACCACACAACGCTTTTTTTTTCTTTCCCTCAAAATGCCAGATTAACAGGTGAAAATTTTTCTCTTCATTAGAGAATGTTGTTCACTAAACATGTATTTCTTTTATTCATTTATCTTCTAAATTTTGCTGTTTCAACACTTCCCAAAAACAAAGCCATGTAATTTTTGCACAGAGGTTTGCTAACATATCCCTTACGCCTTTCAGCTTAAGTATGAGAGACAAGAATTCCAGTAAGTGTGAAATAGATAAAATGTTTTCCCTTAGCCAGAATGGAGCATGATTATATATATAACCACTTACTGAGAGAGAGAAGAAAAGCAAGAAAAAGAAAAGAAGCAAAAGAAAGAAAAGACAGAAAACAAAGAAAGAAAAAGGGGGAAAAAAGAAAAAAAATGTTATTGGTTTTCTCAGAAGGATTTTCTTTTATACATAGCTTTATCCTATAATTTTGTCCCTGTTGGGCACACTGCCTAAATTTAAACACAAACAGTCAAGCAATGAAGAAACATTACCACATTTACTGTGAACAAAAACTCCCAGTTGTACAGTGAAATTTTAATACATTTCAACTTATCTCTTTTACTAATGGGGTGAGTACAAACCCTGCAGGAATTCGCTCTGCAAACTGGTAATTACAGTAGACTCACTTTTTTATAATGCATATGTATAGTCAGACAGAAGAACCATAGCTGCCCTTTTGATGTAGGTTACAATAAGAATGTTTAAAAAAAATTATGAAAATCTACAGCAATTCTAAAGGAAAGCATTATTTCCTGGGAAGTTGTCCTTTAGCTATACTCAAGAACACAAATATACATGATACAATATAATATACATATATTTATTTGTTTTTATAAACTAAAGCACAGGCTTTATCAGCCTGTTCTTTTTATTCAAGCGGGGTTTTTTTCCCAATGTACAGAATAAATCTGCCCCTACTGGTATAAAGCTGGAGTTTCCATCCTACTATATCAGAAAAAGATTTTTGTTCTCCCAGGCCTCCTCCTCTGCACAACCTTCAAATTTAAATAGTTTTGATCTTCAAACTTATGTCTCATTAAATCATTACAACACATATTTAAAAGCACTATTTCAACTGCACAGATTTACAACATACAATGTCCAACTCAGCTAAGATAGGACAGTCAGTGTCTGGCAGAACATGTTTGAAGTATACACAAAGACAGATGTAATTTCATCCAAGGAGGGACTGAAATCAAAGGAAAATCTACTGCCACTGTCACACATAGGGACAATATTTATCTTTAATATAATAACAACAAGACAGAGCTGTAAGTTAACTAAAAAAAGAACCACGTATAAGACAAGTAAGGGCCTGCAAAAAATATATATATTTCCAGGTCTTTTATGGTCTACACCATTTTTTTTAATGCCTATCAACTGTACCACTTGATTCTGCAAATACTTGCATCCTCACTGTTTACATATACTTGTATTCATACACTTCTTTTTAAGGGTAGAAAAAATTCTTCTGACACATTTCAATAAATAAATCATTGTGTCCTCTAGCTACAACACACACAAAATTATATAAAAATTCCAGTTTCTGAAGTTCCTGTAAATGGCAACATCTCCCAGATTGCCAGAAGAGCAAGCCATATATTTAGCAATTAATTTTAAAACTGATTTGTCAATACAGTTTACATTTACCTAGCATCTCTTTGAGCCAACGGCTGCATTTTCATCAGTTTGCAACACCCAGCTTGATAGAAACAAAATCTGTCTCTGTTAAGCAGCTCTTGTGTGTTTTGTTGGTTGGACAGTAACATGAAACATTTGGAAGTTTCTTTTACTATGGAATAGCATGTTCACAGTTCAAAACAGTCACAGGTAAAGTCACTAGACCCTCAGGCTTCATTTTCCAAGCAGAGAATATGGTGTAAGTCAGTGTCAATGATTAGTTTCAATCACCAATGGGGAATCAATGGCCAAATGAAAACTGTAAAAACAGTGATGGGGAAGATCTCTCTTGTAAGACCTTGAAACCAGCTTTCCATAGAGGCATTATTAGAAACCTTAAAATTTTACATGAGTTTAAAATTTTCATTTCCCTCATTGCTGGGCACTAGGTCTCTCACAGATGTAAGTCTCTTCTCCAGAGTTGGCTGGTTTTAGCAATGAAATTCTTTCATAAAAAAGTGAGTTGTTAATACTGTGGAATCACTTCACACTTTTTTTTTTAATAAAACAAATCTGGTCTTGACTAAATTTGAAGAGGCTCCTTCTCATTCAGAATCAGGAGGTTTGGTACAATGTGGGCATCAGGCTGGGGAAGGGTGCTACGCTAGGGTTACTAACAAAAGGCACTGCACTTAATGTGTGTATATGTGGTAAGTATTTTACTCGTTCCTACCTGAAAGTGAAATCTAAAAAATGCTAGGAGGAAATAGAGTGAGAAATATGTGTGCCAGCAGGTCTACAGGTGTAAACATTTCTCACACTAACAAAATTCATTTTCACAGAATAGAAGATAAATCCTGTATCACTTACGGCTCTGGCTGATGCAATACTCAGGATATGCTTAGTCAGCAAGTCTCTGTTGAAAGCATATGGGAGGTAACACAAACTCATCCTCCGAAATTACCTTCACCACTGTGAATCATAATTAAGGTAACAACCTTGTCACAGTGGTTTCTGTCTGTCTCAGGGTGGTCAGAGGAGATATGCAGAAGCTGAGTATGGATTTCCCAATGCATATGCTGTGCTAAAACTTCACGGAATTTCTAGATTTCAGAACCAGTGTGGGGATAAACAGAGAAAATATATCCCAGATTAGGACTCTTTTTGGGTAGAAGGCACCAGATCTAGTCAAATTTCTACATGGGAGAATGGTTGCTGCAATGAATATGCAGCAATGGGGCTATTTTCCTCTTCCTGTTACCACTCTCATTTAATTCCCAAGGATTCACAGATTCCAGGTCATTGACAGTGACCCTCATTATTTATTTCTTGACACTTTTTAGTGCTCATTAGAGCACTTTTTAGTGCTCATTTCAATTTGGGACTCAATTTGGGAAAGCATACAGAACCTTCAATACTTGCAAAGGTTCTATGGATCTTGATGTTAAGCAACTTTCTTCTTCCTTATTACTCCTTATTTTTATAAAATTATGTGTAACATTTGATCGCACATGGGCAGAAAATAAAGAAAACTTATCAGAACTAAGGTGGCTGCAGTTTAAGGAGATAGTCCTCAGTGTGACCCGAGACAACAAAATGGAAATGCCTGACAGTGAAGCTGGATAGATTTTATGTTGGCTGTACACCTCCATGCTGAATGCGTTACTTTTATAAACAATTAACGTTAATGCAAAACCTAGAAGTAAAGAAATCCAGTGGCTTGCAATGTATACCTCAAACCCTGTTTGAGATGATGACTTTTTAAAATAATCTCTGCTTCAAGGGAGAATGAATAACTTTAAACCGAGGGATGTAGAAGTACTTCAAAACCTGTCGAGTCCAGCTGAGTACTGTGCTTGCTGGCATGAAAGTGATGTTCCCACTGTCACTCCTTCATGTCTGCCCAAGAATTTAGACACAAGCAATCATGTCTATCACAGACGCTGTACCAGAATGACCCTGAGCACCTGCTCTTCAGTGAGCAGCATCGGCGAGGGAGGAAGGCAGAGGGGACACAGCATTGGAGGGAGAACACAAACTGTTTCTTTCTTTTCTGTTTATTTGTTTAACTGATGGCTGTCTGAACATTCTGTATTGTTTAAAATACAAGAAGCAGTAAACAAGGAGAAAATAATTTTTAAGCACAATACCAGGGAGAAGACCAACAAAGCATGGGAAGCTTACCACACAGTAGCGTTGCTTTTTACACGTGTCACCAGTCCTATAAATATCACTGTCTCCTGTGGTATACCTGCATATTTACTGTTAGGTTAGGTAAGAAATGTTTAGTGCAGCTATCATTTCTAGAGTTTTACACAATGTGCATTCATTTGTACAATGTCCTGAGATGAAGACTTCCATGTAATCAAATTGCTGACTGTTTATACATTTGTGGTGGACTGTAGCCAGCCTGTTAACACAGTTTCTGTCACAGTAACTTGCCCCTGAGCAACAAATTTAAAGCAGGCAGTCAAGAGATGCTGTATTTCTTGCTTCTGACCTTACGAATTTAGTACTATTGTCTTGCGTAGTTCCCAGTAATTGTAGCTGAATTGGGCCAAATGACTACCAAATTGTTTTTTGAAAGATCAATATGCCCTCTTCTGGTTTTGCATTTAAGGGAGGTGGTGGGGGGCAAGACAACAGGTGATTCATGAGGAAAGCATGTTCATATAGGCCAACAGGAACTCTGGCATTCAAATACAGAATCAGTTTTTCTCTTAATCTCTTATTTTATAATAGCTTATCTTCATCTACATGTATTTATTTAAAATCAGTCAAGGAGAACTCAGATGCTAGACTGCACCCAAGGGAAAACCCGCAGTCTAATAACAAAATTTGGTTTTGTTTAGATTTCCCATTGCTTTTGGTTTTATTCAGTGACAGGAGCAATCACTGGTCTGACTTCAATACTATCCACTTCCCTTACACTACTAGGTGAATTTATACCTTGAAATGCATACTAAAATATTATCTCTGGACCCTGAAGTCTAGTTTATCCACAGATATAAGACAGATTAGGCAATGGTAGTTAAAACTTTGCTGAAACAACCTTTTCCTGTATCTCAGAGCTGGAATAACGAAAGTCATACTCCCAGCGTACTCAAACTCAAAATTCAGCAGAAAGTGCAGGTAAAGGACACCAACTAATGGGGAACAATTTCTAATTTTTTTTAAAAAAGAAAATAAAATATTTTACTAAATAAAACTCATCCATTCAGACACATGCATTCAGCAGAGGACAACAACAACTATACTGATGTCCCAGGAACAATCAATCAGGCCACTCCATTCAGAAGAATGTATTCTAATATGCTGCACTAAAACAATGGCAATTTTTGCCACTTGGAAGCCTGCACTGTATTTGAACCCGTTAATCTTCTAGATTATTTCGACACCAGGAATAAACACCATGCTCATTTGTATGTTGTATTTATCAGATCCTGACTGTACATTTTGATTTGCCACTTTAAAAATCAAGCAATGCACATTCTCAAAGACAAAGAAGTCAACTGAATGCATTTAGTGCATTCCCAGATTCTTTTATAAGGTCTCTCCCAACTTTATCTAGAGGAATACAATACTCAGTGCATGTTTAAAATTTGTTTCATTTTGCCTTCTGCCAAAGTGGTGTTAGATCACACTAAGTCTAGCATCAGCTACAGTAGTCCTGCTGCTACTCAGTACATGAAGTGCTAAACATGGGCTCTGCAAAGAGGAATGTTCTCACTCCCTATGCAAAGACCAGTCTGCAGGCTCTAATTCAACATGCATACTTATGTGCACATCCTGTGCTTGTGCTAAGACCTGTATTTATTCCTGTCATAGCACCCAGCAGTTTATTACAGGACAAAACCTACTTTGGTCACCATTTAATATGCAAATGCTTTGCAGCAAATACTTACACTGTGCACATCTGTAGAAAAAGCAAACCAGGCTGGTAGAAAGTGAAATGGCTTGGTGTGTGCAGCACACTGGCCAAGAGCCTCTTCCCATTGCAATCAATAGGCGTGTTGTCCTGTTTCACTGAAGGCAGTATAAGCCTGTCATTGTCATAAAGCTGTGAAAAAAACCTAAGAGCCTAACATAGTAACCTGGAAGTCTGTCAGTAACAATTTTAACAGTTTCCCTTCCCCCAAGTTATAAAATTGAGAGGATTATTTTATCAGGATGCCATTTCTAAACCATACCCGCTTTCTAGCATACTTCAAATGTATCAGCCCTCTCTTGGGTGCAGTGTAAAGCTATCAGAATAACTATCTAAGAGTTGGGATCAAATTCCGCTGTCAGTTTACATTCTGATGCTTGTATGGCAGTAGGACTGCACAGGGACACTTAAACCTGTGGTACCCATAGCAGGTATGAATGGTACTCCTCATTCACAGGCGCTGCTATAGTGTCCTTCCTCCCTAGGCAAATTCAGCAGCAGCCCTGATGAGAGCTCCCAGACAGGCTCTTACTGCCACCCTCACAGTTGAAGTCCTCGCTTTCATCTACCTCCACATATGTGCATGTCATCAGCAGCTGTACAGTAAATGCCTGTCTGTGTGCAGGAAGAGTTAAATCAGCACAGTCAGCCCTTAATTGCAACTTTTTTCTCCTGTGGGACAAAAGCACCGGCCAGATGGAATGGGTTCCGCCATCTAGACCTCAGGGTCTAAGCAATGGACAACACTAGCATAAAACAAGCATGCACATACAGAGAGGACTAAATTCAGCTCCAAGAAACTCATGTGTCACCTCATTACAGCCAATGGATTTCCATGATGAAAAGTTCAAGTCACAATGAGACAAATGGGAGACTTTTCTCTCATTTTTGTGAGTTCCACCAGGTCATAATTAAAAGCAACATTTAGCCTAGCAGAAATTAGTGATTGGAAAAACCAAGATGCAACCACAAGCACAGACTCTTCTCTACTGCACTTACCATCTGATCCTCTTTGGTGTGAAAACTGGTTCTGGAAACTGCATAAAAGCTGCCCTTCTGGTAAGACTTCCAGAGTTTTCTGGTAACAACTCTTCCAGACACACCACAAAAACAGACTCTGTTACAGTATGTTGATAAGTCTGTTTCCACTCCTAGGAAAAGCCAGATGTTGCAGAGGTGTGTGATGGTAATTTCTAAACCCAAAAAATTTTAAAACCCCAGAATAGTTGTGGTTAGTTTGAGTTTAAGGATCAAATTAAGGTTAGTTACACTTCATCCAGACTGATTCACTTCTCCCTATTATTATTTGATTGCTGACAATGTGCTTGCTGCTGTGAAATCCTCAAAAAGGAGTTTAACTTCAGGAGTTCAAATGCAGATACAGAGGAACAAGATGTACTAAGTAGTTAAGAAGGGAGACAACCTCATGGAACTACTTTTTCTTACCTTTCTAAAAATATAATAAAAATCTTAATCAGGAAACAAACGTTCAAGCTCTCACTAAACAGAAAATGAACATTCTTTATCAATTCATCTAAATTTAATTGAAGACTTTGAACTGCACACAGGCTTTTGGTATTTCAAAAAGCAGTATTTACATGAAGAAAGTATCATGGCAGAAACCAGGAAGTGATGCACCATTAATATTCATTACATGCCAACACTCAAAAAAAAAGGAAAGAAAATGGAAGCTGCCAAGTTTATTTTGGCAAAGCTATATGACATGATTTGTATTCAAAGCAAAATTTAGAAAAATGTCTTTAAATAAATGTAAATCCCTTTCAAATTGAAAAAAAATCCACATAAAACAGAAGGAAAAAGCACTTCTGAGTTTTAGTCTGTTTTCAATGCTAGACTGTACATAAGCAAAGATTAGTAAAGCACATTGTCACAAAGGACCTACCAACTTGTTAGATGTACTTTTTCACACCTTTGTAACAACAAACTTGATTTGTCCCCTCCCACCTATTTACATTTTTTTATACATATATCTAAATAAGCACACCATTTTAAAGTGTATGAGAACGTGAAGTACAGAGAATAATCCCAGTTTTCCTAAGCAAAGACCAAACTACACAAGAAGATGGCAGTGGCCTTCAGCATGGTGTTAGCATACTTCTCAGAAATAAAAACACTGATTCATTGCCTGGCTGGCCCAGTGGCAGGAAGGGGGCCAGTGATGTCCATATTTCACAGTGGAATGAATGCCATGCACAAATTCCTAAAACTCTTCTGCACAGCTTCGCAAAACAAATGAATCCAGGCAGTGCTCCATGCACATTTGGCCACATTGCTCCTAGCACTTCAGTAAGTTTGTATAAAAGCCGGCCAGTAATCTTGCAGCAGCACAGGACCATGCTCCAGGGACACAAGGCACAAAAAATTCAGTCTAGCAGGGAAGACAAGGTTCTGTCCTCAAAACAGAAACTGTGAGCCTCTGTTTATTCTTATTTAAAATGTCACCTACTGATTGCAGCGGCTAGAAAAACAAAGGCATTTCTGAAGCCAAACCTGAAGACGAGGAACAGGTCCTCACATGACTGTATGAAGATGTTTCTGTGCCTGTTTCACTGACTTCCTGAGTGACTTAATGTATCTTCCTCTCAGTTCCTCTATCTTTCAACCACAATTAACAGTTCAGGAATTAACTTCATCAAATTAACAGTTCAGTCTGAGAATTAACTCTATAAAGCAGAAATTCTAAAATTAGGAAAAGGCAGGAAAGCAGCCATGTAAGCAGGGGTGAGAAGTCCAAAATCTACATCTATAGACACTTGCTGTCCGTGCTCTTCTTCCACTCTTTCCCCATTTGTCTGCCTCGAACAGGTCCTGCTCTTTTCTCATGATTTGAGAGAGCATGAGAACCTTGTGCCAGCAGGCAGGGGAACATGAAAGGAGGGGGAACATGGGCTACAGAGCAGGCAAAGGTATCCTCTTTGGCTACACAAAGGGTGTCTCCTCTTCCTCAAATACCTCTGTCCCCAGACATTGAACCACACACCTCCTAGTAGTCTGTCCAGAGCTGTTCCCACCCTTTGCAGGGGAGCAGGACAGGCTGGTCACGGCCAGGTAGCCCTAGGGCTGGTGACATGAAGCAGGGTATGAGGTCAGGACATCTTTCAGCAGGGAGTAGAAGAATAAGATGAAGGAGCAGAGTGGGGACAGTTCCCAGGAGGCAGGCTTTGGAGGGAAGGAGGAGCTCATTAGACAGGGAGGGACAGCAGAGGCCTTGCTTGAAAGCTGTTTCCTCCTATTTAGGAGAAATGACTGTGCTGGGATTTGGGATGCCTAAAAGCATCAGGTGTCGTGGCAGGCACTAGTAACAACTGTTAGACTTGGAAAGAAGGGCAACTGAGGACCAGGGCTGAGGAACTGGAGAAACATTGCAGCATTGGAGGGTATGCATGACAGAGGTTGGGTAAACAAACAAGTTCAGAACCATTTTTGACTTAACAGCAGAAAGGAGGTCTCATCTATATAACCACTACATTGAAACCTTTGGAGACCATTAGTGGCAGGCATCCATACATTCATATGGATGTATTACTTTCCAAAATTATCATTCAAGCCTATTGATATAGCAGTTTAAAACACACCTTTCAGCTGTAAGCATATATGGTAATATTCTTTACCTCATTTAAAAAGTTGTTCCCTTTTCTGAAACAATGGTCCCATTCAGTAAGGACTACAAAGATGAAAAACAGATGCTTCCTAGGAGACTGGCAAAACTGATAACTCAGAAACATCTCACTCACCTAATTACCAAGCATCTAATAGTTATTAGATAGTAATACTATTAAATGCTACTAAAAGAAACATGTAACTCCAACAGCTCTGTAAAGTCTCCATTAGTGTCAGCATCCAAATTCAATACTGTTGAAGGGAATCCCAGCAGATGAGAAGAACAGACATTCTACATAATTTTCCCAAAATAAAATTGTCACTTCTGTGATTTTTCTGATGCTTTTAGGGGGTTTTGGTCAGGCACAGTTTTTGAAGTCAAATGAGACTTTGGGTCTATGCCAACTTGTTCCCTTTTTCTAAATTTTAAATACTTGACATGCTTTAGGAAATCATTGCTTATGAGAAAGTGATGACTTTTCGAGTGTTTAGTCAGTACAAGGAGAAGTTGCAAAGCTATTCCAGTCCCTTGTAAAACTTCAAGGGAGTAAAAACATGTGGAGAGAAGCATAATACCTGACAGGTAGTAGCAAAGGAAGGAAAGGATGAAGGAAAGCACTGGGTCAGATGTAGAGAAAGACGATAGGGGAGGGAGGCGACAAAGGCAGAAAGGGGGAAGGGGTGTGTGGGGGAAGAAATAAAACAACCCTCTAAAAAAATAAAAAAAAAAAAAAAAGAAAAATGTGTTAGAGGAACAGGACAAAACCACTGGCCTTTCAAATTTAGGCTAATTTAAAATTCAATGTCAAGGTGTAAGTACTACATTTTTGAGAATAGGGGGCATAATAGCAATTTGATTGGTTTGCTACAGCCCTGCGAAGCTCACATGTGAAAATGTGCCACTGCACATCATGTGCATCCATCCTGCTGAAATGCAGACATTCATCACCCAAAGAGGAAGTATGAAATCCACTTTAATGATTTCTAAAGTAAATATCTGCAACACACACATCCCTTTCAAATGGCTTTCACCAGGGTCCTCAATGTACATGTGTTACCTGGATAGTTAGCAGTTGTAGTAAAACATCAGGAGCTCCAATTAATTCAGACTAATTTGTAAAGCACCTGCAATGTTCTTGAGATTCACCTGTGCAGTTCTGAACTAGAAATGTTTAACTACTTAGAATTTATCCTTATAACTGATGGGCAACTTTCAAAAAAAGACATGTAACCTGCAAGGGCAAAAATATAATTTATGAAAAAATTATATGTAGTCCAGAATTGTGTTGCTTTCATTCTTCATCTTAACTTCATCAAACAGTACTCCTTTTAACTACTAAAAGTCTCCTGATTTTTGCAGGAACACAAAGTATGGATGTAAAATATGAAGAAACATGAGAGCAATTCTCTGAGGAATCACTTCTCACAGAACAGTAAGTTCTCAACAAGCAAAGAACCGGCATAAGCAACACTCCTCAAAACTCCACATGCATGAAACCTGTCAGCATGGGGAGCAGATGGGGCAAATATATTCCACAACCCTCTAGATTAAGTCAGAAGACCCCTTAACTCTAGTGTCCAGATGGAAGAAAGTCAGACAAAAACCATACTCTTACTCTCTCTTGTGTCCATGGTATGATGAAAAGTGGAAAGTATTTGTCCTACTACATCAATGAACTTATCAAACTAATGAATATGATTTTTAAAAAAATAAATGCTGCTATCTGATTATGTCTCCAAAAGAAACAATAGTTATGCAATTCTGGACTCTATGTGTCTTTTTACCCTTCCACAACTTCTGAATCCATGAATCAACTTCCACCATCTTTGGCAGAAAGGTAGACTTTGCAAAGATACTTAATTCTTATAATATGGTTGCACAAAGCATGACCCAGAAGCTGCATGCAGTCCCCAAAACCTTTTATTTTGGTCTGCCAGGTACTTACAGCCAGGGCATTCCATTACACTTACTTAATAGTGAAGAGGTAGCAGCCAGCTGGTCAATCAGCAGCTCCTGCCTAGTCACACCACACCTCTTATTAAGCCAACAAAAGGTAGCTCTGGATTACACGAGTGCTGCAGAAGGTGGGCTGGAGGGGAAGTTTGGGAGAAGGTTAGAGATCTGTAATAATTTCCAGTGCTAAGAATAAAGCTGTAGGAGATCTGGTTTTGCTAACACTGCTGTTTACTGTCTGCCTGGTACAGATACTTCGAATTCATATTTTCAATCTTATGAGAACTCTGGAAAAAAATAAATCTCTCTATTCATACAAAGCCTGGAACTAGGAATTACTGGACATCTAAGAACTCAGAATCCTCCAATCTTCATCTAAGAAGAATGGTAAAATAAATTGCCTGAGTACATGACATTGTACAGGTTCTTACCAGGCATCAACAAGATCTGAGAGTATTCAGATGTATTTCCGAGTACTGTGCAAAAAAGGTAAATCTAACTGAAGGATCAGACATACTAAAATCAGATTCAAAATGGCATACTAGAAAACAGATTTACAGACTTCTATAGGAGATGTTTATGTAAGTTTTAAACATTATTTTCCAAAAGGAATATTTCAGCAGGAGCCTCCCTGGTAGCAACACCTGGTTAAGCTCTTTCCTTGATATTGCAGCCAGAACTCACCAATGTTACTGAGCCAATCAATACCACAAACAGTTTAGGTTTTCACAGATCTGTATGCAGATCCTGAGCTGTTAGGAAAATAGATCTCTAAAGATCACAACTGACCAGGACATGAATCCAGAAAAATTTTCATACAGTCAGTTTTTGTGAAGTAATTAACTAAATACAATCACCGTGGTTCAGTTCATTAAGTACAGCAGTTACTTGTTCTCATTTTTCCTTGTTCTCAGATGCTTTTAACAACTGCAAAACATAAATGGAATGGCCTTCTATGTTTCATGACAATCCCACTCTTTTGTTGCAGAAGTTTTATTAATCTAATAAAAACCTATGGACATGTCACACCACAGACAGTAAAAAAGGATGTTAAAAATAATGATATGACATTTGCTAGAGTCTTCACAATTTAAACTATGTCCAAAACTATGTCTAGTTCAGTAAAAAAATAATTTAAAATTGTGTTTATAGTTAAGTATTTTCACAAAACCCTTTAGATTTTTGCCTCCTTCTTTAGTAAAGTTAACTTCACAACCCTCACTGCTCCAGCCTGTACACACTTTACAAACCCAATGATATACGATATATGATAGCCTTTCACTTACTGTCATTCATCCTAGTCAGGAGTTTAACATTTATACCTGACTGACTAGACAGTGACTGAGCATGTAACTTAAAAATAATGATCACCTATTTAGTAATAAACCTGATTCAAATCTTGTATTTGTGAAATATTTGGAGAACACCCCTTTGCAGTTCTTCTGATTTTAGGATGAGTAAAAGCAAAGGTTTGAATACAGACCCCTGGAAAACATAAAGAAAAGTAGTCCAGACAATATATACACATCTTTAAAGACAATGAATGGATCTGGAATATGTGAACATTTCTTACATAAAAGTGTCCAACTGAAAACAAGTGAAAAGGACAGGAGACTTAGAACTGGGGAAGTTAGCCCCTACTCCTCATTCAAATTATATCAGTGTCACTGATTGATTTAAATTACTCACTACAAAGTACTGTATGGAAAAGCTGCACTTTAATAACTACATCATTAGGAGAAAAATAAAAAAACTAAAGCAAGGACTTTACATTACATACAGTACCTAGTCAAAAACTTTCTTTTCATTGATTTCAGTGGACTCTGGATCAAGGCCATATTGATTGCAGGCAGTGTGGTTCAATGATTAAGACAGCAAATTTAGGTGTCGTTCTTGGCCTGGTCATTCACTGGGTTCTGAGCCTTGGGAAAGTTAATAATTTCTTGTGTCTCACTTTTTCCATCCATGTAATAGGAATAGTTCTAATTCCCTTCATCAATAAAGGGAGCCAAGATATTCAAAGGGAGATACAAAAGAGCTAAATATTGGACTTAGATAAGTGCGAGACAAACCCCCTTATTTTTAATTTGAAATAAAATTTTCTAGTCCCATAAGAACCTCAGGTGGTAATTTACGATACAGTTTATGTGGTAATCTATGACAAGTATCAGCTCTAAGATACCTGTGTGCACACATGCATGTGTGCAAGAAAGTGAGAGAGACAGAGAGGCAGAAGATACTGTTGCTCACCAACTGGCAGTTCATGAGATACTTAATTTCTTGTAATAAAGCAAAGAAAAAGTAGCTGTCAGTTAAACTGCCATTTCTGTCACACTTTTTAATAATACTGCTCCCGTAATTACACTGTGGTTCTTTATACTTACTCAGTAAAAGCTTGCTTAGTTTTAGCACGGAAAACAATTTATGAAATTATAGAAACAGGCTGAACACAGCAGTTCATTTGTTGAGGCAATTACCCAGATCCTTGTCAAAAAAAGAGAGAGAGTAAAGACTGTGATGTGCAAAAAATGTTTCTAATTCTATGCTATAATACATACAATATGTCTGTGGTTGTGTTGGATTATGTTAATAAACTGCAGTCGAAATATATTTGTCACAACACAAAGGAAGGGTGCTATCAATTGTCTTGCCAGATATTTTAAATTAGTCACCAAAATGTCTAGCCAGGGTTTCCTCTATGACCCTTAGATGAAGGGAGAGGCTTATTGGACAGTTTTTCCTGTGGGACTAGACAGAGTCTTCTAATGCTCAAGTATTTTGAATAATCTGGAAAATAACTGTAAAGTGAACTGTGGCACAGTTGCCTTTTTTAACAGACATGTACAATTCAACCCTGAACACAAATCCTATGTTGTTTTTGGCTGGTTATCACTCAGAAATGAGTTTCCCTAATATTTCTTAGCAAAAATTGATGGGGGCTTTATTCCTTCTTTTGGGAAAAATAAAGGGTATAAGGAGTGAGATATTGCTCAGTTAAAAGAGCTAACAAATAATGGCAAAAATCTAAACACATAGTCCAGAAAATTTCAACTTTAATAAGGAAAGAAAAAAAGAGATAGAATACTGAAAACAAAGCAGTCTCATTTGATATCCTATGCAGATTCAGAAAGAAACCTACTTTTTGTAAGAATGAAGTAATTTGTATAACAAGTTGGAAAAAGAGCATCTGTAAGCAAGCTAGCACTCCAGAAACACATTTGCTACTAAGAATTTTATTGAAATTAATTACTTTTCATCATTTTAATATCTGTCCTTTCTTGTGAAACATTTATCATTTATCCTACAACATAATAATTTATAACATGTAAATTTTTTTTTCTGAAAAGAGAGAAATGCAAACTTTATATTATTTAAATTGACAATGCAACAACCAGTTTATTTTCTTCGGCTGGACACTTCACACTTCAGAGGAAGATACTGCTGTAGACTCTTTGCTACAAACTTTGTTTTGTTGGACAAAAACTGGGAAAAGAGAAGACTTAGCACACAGGAGACAAAGCAGAAATGGCATCCAAACACTGATCATGAATTGTGAGCATGCTACAAAAGTTTCACGTATTAAAACGTGGATGTTCTTCCTTCCTCACTTCCCCTAACATCTGGAGATAGTTTGGTGGAGCAATTTCCAGAAACCAAACAGTATCTTTGCTTGACTAGCTCTTTTCATTTGCAAATAAACAATTAATGAAATGGGCAACTAATTTCCAAAGTGTTCACATTCATTAGACTGTTTCCTGAAATTAAGTAGCTGATCCATGATGCAGTGCCCACATAAATGGTACTACTATTCTTTTTCCAAATATCAAAGTGTTTTTAAGATAATCTATTCATGTTTAATTTATTCTAGCAACAAGAGCTGAAACAAAAATGTCGCCCACTTTAAAAGTATAAATACATTTGCATAATAAAATAAGGGAGGGACAACTAAAGAACTATTCCACCTGAATAACCAAAAGTAACTGTATGGACCACACTTTATCATAGGGCAAAATCTAGGTTGTATTATTTTATGATTGCATCTCTGAATTACAGATGAAATTATTTGAAGTTATGACAGGCTGTGATATATTTTTCTTTGAGCATGCAAAACAGGGTGGAGAAAAACTCTACTATGCAGAGGTCCGAGATAAAACAATTACACAATATGATTAATTTCAATAATCAGTCAGGAAGCTGAAGTGTCTGCTAGATATCAGCTACTTAACTACACTTATAAATCCTGGCTACCATTCTGACCAAAAGCTCATACTAGAAACTGCTCTTTTCACTCAGTTTGTTTTTAATGTGCTGTCCACTGCCAGGAAAAGAAAGCTCCTTGAAAAATTTTTTAGCTGGTCCTCTATTCTCCACAGTTTTTCCTCTAGATTTCCTATGGTACAGCTCTGCTTGAGCTGTACACGTACTCACATAACATACTTTTCCATTCTGTAAAGGGAAATACCAGGTTACAGAGCTCCATATCACATTCACTAGGAAAAAGGCTGTGGCACTTACAACATTGCCACCTCCCCGTGTGTTTTGACACCTTTACTTTCTCAGCATTTACTGACCTAGTAAAGAAATGAGGAAGGAGAAATGTGCCCCAGTTTTCACCAGGACGTGAAGAGAAGTTGCTGAGCAATGAGCTTAGCTTCCCTCTGCCACTTAGCTCTAGTGGCTGTGGTTCTGGGGAAAAGCCATCAGGACAGACAGCTGGTAGGAGAAGCATCTTAACCTCTAGGCAAGATGCCTCAAGCTCATCATTTACCTACCATCGCCCCATCCAGAGCTGTTTACAGGACACTTGAAGAGCAGCATGAGTCAACTGGGAATAACAACTACTGAAAAATATTTATATAGCATAGTACATTTATTTAATGTTTTACAGACTGAAGCCCTGATATTACAAACATTCATCTCCTTGTATAACACTATGCCAAGTAACTTCTGTCACTAATAATTTTCCATTACTTAGCATACACAAAAGTTTAAGATGCAGGCCACCTTTGCCCAAGTCACCTAAATACCTAGCCTAGGGGATGCTCTGTTTCTCTCTCAGATAAAAACACTGGTTTAAACTCACATTCTTATATAAACACACAATTCCCTACCCCTTAAATAAATGCTACTTTTAAAAATGCATGGATGATTTGAGCAACACAACATGCTGAAGCTTAATGGAGATCTCTGTTTGTCAAGCTCTCATGTAACTGAGAGAGCCGAGGTTTATATACTGGGGTGGGGGATGAGAAAAAGTAAGTGATCTGGATCCAATCTGGATCCATCAACAGTCTCTTTTAGACAAGTGAATGAACAGTTCTGAGAGATGGGAGAATGCAACTCTACACATGAAACGACCCAGCAAAGTACGACAGGCCATTCTCTTTCTGAATAAGAACATTCACACACAGCTTCATCATGGCTTAACTAAACCGCTTAGCAAAATGGTTTCAGATGATCTTCTGTGTTTGTCCCTGCACCAACAAGCTCCAGATCTAAATATTACCTCTGAACAGCAATCAGAGATAAATCTGAAGGCTATCAGCCAATCTGTTTTACTGTAGGCTTCACAAAGGATTATGCCTGACAGTCCGCCATTATTACATTGGGCAAGGCACTTTCCTTCTCCTTTGTCTCAGTTTATAGTGCTTCAAAACTGACAGATGTAAAGCAGTGTACAAGCTGGGTATTCTATTTGCTCTCAGGATTCAAAACCAATCCACACAGTAGGTAGAATACGTATTATTATCTGGTGCAGCATAAGCAGAGAACAGTCTGCAAGATTAAGTAGCAATGATGAAAGGATTCCCTAGTCTTTGCTTGAGGTCAGCTTTAACCTGTGGCCCTTTCAGGCAGAGAATGGACCACATTGCCTCATTCACTCAGGACAAAAATTTCATAAGATAGAAGTTAAAAGGTCACAAATCATAAATGTCAGGAAACAAAAGTTTGCAGGCCAACACTAAAAAGTACACTCACAGCAACCAAGTGAAGAAGCAGACTGTGAAGGCATTTGGGGGGAAAGCGCACTGATACATACTTTATATATGCACTTTTAGATTTTAACACAGAAGGGCAAAGTAGTTCTATTTTCCATATGTGAAAATACTATTTCCATGTCCTCTGTCCTGTCTCTGCATTGCAATTGTACTTCAGCTGACCCTCAAACACCACAATACATGTGTAATGACAGTATTTTCTTTTCCAGAACAAGACTTTTCACTAATAAAACTCAGCTCTGTAGCTGAAGTGGATCACTAAAGGAAACAAACAGTGAGTCAGACTGGTAGATTTGGTAGTAAAGTACTGGAGAAAAAAATCCAATACTCCATATAAGAAATAAAGAAAACAAAATCTCATAAATGACTGCTATTATTATTGAAGACTATGTTTGGTTTTAAATACAATTTCTGTGAAATGCAAAACAAATTAAAATAGGTTAAAAAAATTAAAGACACATCCTTATCTCAGGTCAAATGACAAAAATAATTATTAATTTTCAGGTCTGCATTTTCTGAACAGTTTCTTAAATTACATCTGCAGTTCTAAACTTAACATGACTAAATCTTCACAGTCATACACAAACTTTGTGCATATGAAAAATTTCCACTGATACCTAAGAAATTTGGGTATGTGTTAAAAGAAATGAAAATGACATTTTGAAATCGTCAATCTAAAATAAAAAGTGAACTTTCAAATTTATAATGTAGAAGCAATTTTTCAAACTGTTATCACAGAAACAACTTCACAGTAACAGGCTGATTGAGATTTACAGTATTCTGATAATGTAGTCACATTTTCAGTATGAAACACAATCTCTCTTCTGACAACATGTCTTCTAACTCAAAATATTCTAGACAGGTGGAAATGAGCTTGTGTATGTACTATCCTGATAGGTAACAAAAAGGAAATTTTCACTGCTACATGGGTAATCATCGAAGTCTTCTACCAAAGACAGAACCGTGTAAAACAGAATATATGCCCATTTTTCACGTAAGACTAAGAGGGAGCACAAATTACTCTTCTTATCAACTTTTATCACTATTTTTATTGAGTCTGATCTGAATAGTCTAATTTTGAAGAGTGTTAGTATCTGATTTAGCCTTTCAGTGAATAATGTGAAGCATGCTGTCAAGAAGAGTGGCAGAGGGGACAAAGAAAAATTCCAAAATATAAAATTCTAAGCAGGTAGGCTTGAGCGACAGGATGGATAAAAGCCTACGTAATTACTTTAGGCTACACAAAGACAAAATTTAAAAGAAAATAAACAGAATACTCTAAATTACCTCATGGGCTACAAACAGAAAAACTCAGAAACAAGTATCTTTGTGCAAACATCCGTCACACATTTACAGGAAGAAAAGATTACAAGTGTAAGAATCTTTCAGATAGTGAACTATTCCAAGTTGCTCAGTGAGAAGTAGTAAGCACTGAAATCCAATTCAGAAATAGTACACATCAAGGGAACAGAAGCAGTATTCTGTTTCTGTAGAACCTCAAATGCTTTTGTCTAGGACCTAAAACTAATGACATCCTTAGAGCTGCTGGGTAGAACTTGCAAAATTCTTTATGACATCGTTATTTTAGTTCGAAGAACTTTTCTCCCATACGTTTATAGCACCATGCCAGTTACTCGAGCTGAGCTGACACAATGAATTTAAAATGGTCTAATACTTTTGACTTACCAACAGATTAGCACATGATTAGCTAGAGTAAAAGGATTATTATTACTGCTGTTATAAGATATTAACACTTTTGGTAGTGCATTCTAGGGATGCTATATATAATTTCCACATTGAGAAAGTGGAATGAAGACCAAGTTTTCTTAGTTTTAGTTATCAACAAATGATCTTGCAAGGAAGTAACAGAATCCTCTTTAATTGATTTTTTTGATCTTGAATCTTCACCCTTATTTCCCTAAGGTTCATACAAGCTGATTACAAGCTGTAAGACAGGCTACAGAAACAGTCAAACAATTGCAGCATTCAGTCTTCCTTAAAACAACAAGTTAACAAACAACCTCAACTCAGGCATGCACACACAAATCCACACAGAGGCTTTATGATGAACCACGAGATTCATGTCTGAAGTGGAGTGCAGCATTAATACACTTAGCAAGGCAGAATTATATTCACTGAAGCTTGACACCAGTTCTGTGAATAAGGGTTGTATTTGCAGGAGCATAGGAAGGGGAGGAGATAAAGAAAGAGAAAACACCAGCAGGAGAGAGGATTCAAGGGACAGCTGAACTGTGAAGTGATCCAGCAGCTTTTTGATACGGTTTACACTTTGCTTTGGGAATGCTACAAAACAACAGCTACAAACTTAACCCCTTGACACTGTCAAGACTGTCAGCCTCAAGTGCTAAGCACCCAAGCACTAAAATTCAGACACCAAGCGCCAACAGGTTAACGGGTAGGAAGCTTTTTCCTCTCCTGCCAAAGGTGGCGAGTTCTTGTGGCTGTATTTCTGTTTCATGTACAGACACTCTTCTAGATATATTAATCTGTCACTGCACTTCTTTGTTCTTTTTTTTAAATTCAAGATTAATACTACTATGCTTAAGTCTGTACAGACTAAAAAACATACATGGTATGGAAATAATATAAGAAAACATGAAGTGAATTAAAGGCTAGGATTTTCGCAGAGTTTCAGAGTTGTACTGCGTTTCTAGTCAATTACATGAAGGTCTAACTGATGATCAATAGTGAGTTCTAAGAAATCATAAATAACCAAGAAAATCAGTTCTGTTATGAATGTACTAACACAAGAACATACTTGGAAGAAAACTGCATTCCTTAGTTTTAAAATTGTCATTTCAAGTTTTGTGTAAAGCAATGTGAAAGGGAAAAGAAAGACAGCGATGGATCTCAATTTGAAGTAATTTGTTAATTTTCAGACACAGATCACAGTTAAGCACTGCTGGTTAGGGTGGTCACAAAGGTAAGATATGACACATTTTTTGTGCATATAAAAAAGCTGCCTTTCTTCCTGGATGATTATTTAAGTGTAAATACAGGTGACAAAAACTGGAGTTACAAAGTGAAATAAAAATTACAAAATGGGAAAACTCTGCCTCCACAGCATTATCTGGTTCCCCCTGTTGTCATACAGCCAGGGAAAAAAGCACTTCCAGAAAGCTCACCAAAGATCAAACTGTGTCTGGTGACAGCAGTGTCCAAGCTATAAGTAATGTTCAAAGGATTCAACAATGCCTGTGACTGATCATTCTCCTTCCCTTGCCATCACCTGCTGATTTTGTCCAGGTGTTTTATGGCTATCTTGAGGCTCTGGAGAACAGACAGAATGAAGACTTTGCCAATTTCTTTTGTCTGGGATTGTGAATTCCTTACACAGATGGTGGACAGCCACAGGCTGGCCAACTCCAGGCACAATCGCCTTCACCCTCAGAGGGAAAGCATGAGAGCAATATTATCTTCTCCCAAAGTACTGTCTGTAACATGTCTGTGGTTAGGGTATAGGACAAGATGCCTTTTCTTAAAGAAAAAGAGGTTCCTCCCTGCCTCAACCCCCCCATCCCCCACTAAAACGCTGGGGGGGGGGGGGGGCAGGGGAGGAAGCGGGGAGAGAAATAAATAAATAAATAAAATAAGGCTTTGGCTGGTGTTAATAAATTAAGCATTCCTAAGCAATTCAAGAGGTTTGTCTAATAAGATAATCTTGTGTTAACATGGTTTCATAGTATGTTTACAGTCTCTCAAGTATTCCAAACAAATCCTGCTAAATCTTACTCACTAAGCAAACCTAGCCATTTCTGGCAGCAGTTTTTAAAGATGGGCACCAGGTATGAGCGTCCTCACCCTTTTTCTCTTACCCTGTTTGCTTACAAGAAAGCCCATTACTTATGCAAATTACTGCTCAATGTGCAGTTACCTAATTGTGCAAGTACCTATTTAGATATGTGCTTTTCTCCTGCAGCAATGCAAATGCGATTTCGAAACTGGTTATTTAAAGTAAAACTGCTACACTTCCACTTCTGACCTCTGAAAGTGTGACTAGGTACCAGGGAATGGGGAGTATGCAACAAAGTATTTGTGCAAAACTTAGGCACCTGATGAACCAAATTTTACAGAAAATGTGTGACTATTTCCAGTTCTCAAAACTTGAAGGGCTTGGAAAAATATGTTTATTTTATATGCATTTCATTATGAAGAAGCCAGATACAAATCTTGTATGACAAACATATCATTGACAGCTTCTCTCTTCTCATACTCTTAGAAAAAAGATTATGTATGCAATATACAATTATTTAGGAAGTTTCAAAATATGCACTATAAAATAAGTAGATATCTAAGACTCAAATTACAGACAGACTTTGGGAACCTCAGAGCTATACCCATGCCATATGCTGTTTCAGTTTTGCTTATAGGTGATGTGAATGAACTCTGATCTCATCAGTAAGATGTAAGGCAATGTACTCCTCTTAGATCCTCAAGACACAGACTTGCCCCTCACCCCCCACCCCCCACCTAGGGATCAGTGTCAACATATACATAGGGAGAGCAGTGTAATGGAGCTGATTTCCGTCACGCAGATCTGAAAGCACAATTATGTCCTGCTCTAAATTATTTATTTTAATGCTAAAGGGTATAACATTTTCATCTTTTTTGGAAAAGTATACTCAGCAGTTATAAAATCTAGCATCATAAATGTTAGAGAAGGAAAGGACCATTACATCACCCTGCCTATCTCCTGCCAAAATGGGCTAGTTCCCTACTGTATATTTTCTAGCCTTATACAAAATGTTTCCAGTAATCATCTGCTGATGTTTTAAACGCTCTGAATTACATTAACATTTAAAAAAAAAAAAAAGGGAAAATGTAATGCTCATAGAAGAGATGAACAGGTAGCCTCAGAACTACAAGTCCCTTTTTTCTACTACCACAGGTAGCAGCAGTAAAGCTTCTATATACTGTTTGGTCTACCAGCACTTCATAACCCTGACCTAAGGAGGTCAACTTCATGGTTGAAAAAGCAGCTCAGTCTCCATGGCTCATTTCGTCCTTCAGCCTCCTGCTGTGATTACTGACAATTTAGCCAATGTATTTATTTATTTTTATTTCCTTACTGTACCCAAATACAGAGATACAGCCACATAATATACTGGCCATACCCATAAAAAGGCTGCTGTGGATGGGCCTACACAAACATCATCTAGAAGTCTTTGTGCTTATTTTTTCTACGAAGATACAGAAAACTTCTCCGTGGCTTCCCATGATTGTACAAGCATCCAAACAGAAGTATTCCCATGTCCTATACAAAAACCTGATAATTTTAACTTTACCCCATTACATGTTCCCCTTGAGATGTTAATTTTAACTTTACCCTTCCAATCTTCCCTGAGAGATAAAAACGTCCAGAAGGGTAGCCAGCCTAGGATGTGGCAGCCTAATGAAATTAAGTGAGTTCCACGGATGAGCCTGTCTGACTGTAAACTGAATTCCTGTCAACTCCAACTCTGCCAAGCATTTAATCCATAAAACTCTACATAACACAGCTGTGTTTGGGGGGGGGGGGGGGGGGCAAAGGATATTTTTTTGTTTATTTTAGGGGACTTTTTGTTTGTTTCCTTTTCTACTCCAGAGTGTCTTGAAACATTAAAAGGGCACATCACTGATGGTGGTGATGGTAATGTCACACCTGAGTAAGTAACACAAAAGAAGTGACTGTGGACGAACTGTTCCTTAAAGAGGGAAAACTGGATCCAAGTGTGGATGATGGAACTCACTTAAACTTGGCAGGATGACTGCCCAACAGAAGGAGCTCAACCCAGAAGAGAAAGATCGGACAATGGAAGAAATGTGCCTGCTGGGAACTGGACTGAGAATGACATGCTGCCCTCAGATGTTAACAGCAGTCTGATGATAGCCTGGACTGAATTCAAACCGGTGACCTAAAGCAGAAAGATTCTGTATCTAACTAGTAATCCCCTGATCCATGGTACTTCAGTACTTCTAATACAAAAGAAAAATTACAGTCCCAGAGGAGACTTCATTGGAGGGTAGCGTGCTAGAGACTAAAAAAAAATTTAAAAGTTTATGAAAAAACATGCAGTTTCTTCCACCAAATGATAATGCTCCTATGTGAACTTTATCAAAGCTAAAAACTGAGGAAAAAAAACAAAAATAAAACATTTCTTATCATTCTTGTTGGATAGCGTTTAATGGGTGAAATTTCTTCAGTTCCATTTCATGATTCAGTTTTTCATTACACTAGTGGACTTTCAGGATTAAAATTTTTACAAGACACACAGAAAAGGAAGGGAAAAAAAAAAAGACTGTCTGACTAGGCTCAGCACAAGCCATGGGATGTATGTAATATGTGCATTTAAAACATAACAAGAGTGTACATTGTCAGCCCTCAATAATGGAGGCTTCACAACACAACTTCAGCAGCTGAAGTTACTTAAGTTTGAAAGTGTAACATAAAAAGTAAAATTGGCTGCTTTTCTGAGATGACAGAAGTTGCATTATTATGAATAACAGTGAAATAACATGGCATGCACTTTTTCTTGAGAAAGTGTTAAGCTCCTAACTGATTAGTAAGGAATGAAAGAAAGCATGCTATATTTTTTTGTAGATACTATTTACAAAATAGGACTACATAATCTTATTGGGTAGTATCCTGTGAGCATCTCAAAAATCTTAACAAATTATAAGTCCTAGGTTAAATACTTTTAAAAGCAGAAAAATATTGTTTTTAAAACATCTTTTATTATAAATTCAGCATCTTTCCCATATCATTCCCCCTCTCTAGTGAGATTATCTGTGGATTGTAACTATAATCATCTCTCAACAGCAGGGTTTCTTAATACAAGGTGAGTTTTTTAAACTTCTTCTTACACGAGTAACAAACATTACTCTTCAATTCCAGAAACACTCAGACCATGCTATGAACTGATAATATGCCAACATTCTTGGTTTTAATTTAAGCTCATTTCAAGTTTCATCAGCAAGGAGGAAGAAAGCCTTGAAATGGTAACATTCATTTTATTTTCCCTCTATTCAATGACTTAAAATAAGAAAAGATAAAAGGATATGCTAAAAGATTGAGCCAAAAAATAGTTGCTTCAGGGCAGATATTTCTTTATGTCATGTTTCAGCCTGGAACAAAGTTTTACACACAACTTATAAACCTGGAAAAAAAAGGATTTATAGTTCAAGTGTTACCGATACAACCTTAAGTACAGTGTGCTACTGACACCTTAACTACAGCATTGCATATGGTGCTGCTGAAATAAACCATCTCATTCTTTCTTTTTACTGAGAGAATGCTGTAATCATTAAAGCATTCTTGCCCTCTGTATTCTTGGGAGTGGTCTGTCCATAAGTTATTAATAAACCATGGAAAGGTGCAGCAGCAGACCAACTATTCATATTAATGACTGCCTCATGAATATTCAGCTGCATGTTGACTCTTACCTCAGAGGACCAAGGGAACCAAAATCCAGCCCCCTATTCTACCACTTAAACCTCCTCATGCTGTAATATTTTATTTTGAATAATAATGCCTAAATCTGTAACACTGCCTCTTTTCCAAAGCTAAATAACTGTTGTTCCTGTAAGAGTGTGAGTGGGGGATTGCTATCAGCTTCATTAAAAAAAACCCACAACAATGAGTACACATAGTAGTCATAAGTCTTTAGTTTAACTAGAACTACATTACCTATAATTTAACATCTGCGCAGATTTAGTGCTAAAGTAATAGTTGCTGCTGCCAGCTGCATCATGTTCTGAAGCTAAAACTACCTATTTGGTTGTATTATTCCCCTTCTAGTCAAATATGATGCAGCATGGATGGGCAAATGCACACACACACTTCAAAACACTCTGACTACTGTATTCCCTCCTACTCAATACCTTTTACTCCCACTGATTTTTAATTCTGACTTTTCTGTATTCTAAATCGAAATCTCTTGACTGTAATCTGTTCCAGCAACGTAAGACAAAAACCATCATTGATGTAGAAGGCTTCTAAGTGGGATTTATCAGGGGCTTGTTTGCCTGAATTATTTGTCATTTCATTATTCTTTCTCAAAAACATTTTTCTTTAAAGAACAGCTCTTCTATAGCCAAGATGTGAATAAACACTAGATATCCTTTCAGGGCCAGCACACACTTCCTTAACCAAATCCACCACTTCCTTTTCAAAGGACAGAACTCCTTCAATTCCATACATCCTCTAAAAGTTAGAAATGAGCACCTTTACATGTAGTAACAAGCACCTGGGAAGCCAACTGGAGCAGTCGGAGCACATATTTTAATAAGCAGCTCTTAAAGAATAAAGTGAGTGGTAATTGGGCACAGAAACATAAATTGTCAGAGCAAATTAAGAAAAGGCCTTTGCTTTTCAGTGTGTTATATGCAAAATTATCTGTAAGATTACACTAGACATACATTTGAACGAGTACAGATTCTTATACATTTGGTCAAATTATCTCAGAATATATAGATAATTAAGTGTGCTTTTCTTTTGGATAAAATTAATGGCAGCTTTCTGTCCTTAAACCAGAGCCAATGGGGAAACAAAATATGTTTAGCCCTGAAAGAGTCGTGGTAATTCAATCCCTGCACTCTCCTTATTTTCTTGATGACAAAGAGAAACTCCCAACTGGCAAGGCCACCTGCACTGATTACTCCTCCATCCACACCCACGGAATAGGAAAATGAGCCAATGATCATTAACCTTAATTTCTTCTAACATAAACCTCAGCTTTTTTTTTTTAGGTTTGCTTCTCTCAAAACTCCCATGAGATTGGGGGGCGGGGGGAGATAAGGAAAAAAAAAAAAAAGGAGGGGAAAAGTCATAACTGCAAAAAAAAAATCAAGAGAACTGAAAAGAACTCAGTGGCTTTTTTCCTTCTGTTTCACAGCTGGCTTATTATAACTTCACAGCACTTGGATAAAGGGATTTTGAGGCACTATCATCTCTCTTGATAGCAACTTCTTTCCCTCCCCCGTCCCTCTCTCCAAGCAATAAGGTAAATGCTAATGCATGGGTTTTCTGGGGTTTTTCAGATTTTTTTTTTTCCCCTGAAGATATTACTGGGTAAAGGCAGTTGGCAAAAACAAAGATGGGTCTGGACACCAGGAATGCAGGTGTGGCCCAATGTCAGGACTAAAGGGCCAAGTACATCTGGGTGGGATATTTCCAGTGTAACTACTTCAAAATACAGTAGAGAATGCATCACACCTCCTGGTCATCCACATTCTGTTACTGCCAAATGGAGTAATTTTTGGTTCAAGCTGTGTGGGACTAGCTCCCACTGGCATTACATCACCTTCTAATGGATAAGGCACTCATTTGGACCCTCTGAAGAATATAATGTGTGTGTATCTATATATATACATATAAAAATACATACTCATAACAGATATAATATGTAAAAAGTAATAATGCTGTAGAAATAATGGTTTGTATAGTACAAACGTGTGTACTGAAAACAGATAGCCGGTTGTCTTATTAAATCTCAAGACAGAGCTAGATAGACCTTAATCAACATTTTCAAAGGAATTACACATCTATAAAATGAAGAACTTATCAATTCATTGAAGTATGCTTGGCTATATCCCCTGTTGAAGTAATCTTTTTCCTGCAAATATTTTTTTAAAAATTATACAGCTAAATAAAAGCAAAAAATATTTTACTATGTATTTTTTTCATTAGGATTACTGAATTAAAAAGCAAATAAATGTTCAAAGAACATAACAAAAGTGTGATTGTATTACCTTCAAATACATTACAACAAGCTGTTTGTCGCCTACCAAACACATACAGCAGGGCTTCTGTGGAGACCAGGAGGCAGACAGTAACTTTGATCACGCAGACATTCCTCATTATTTCAGACCTCAAATCAAGTAGCAACAGTCAGGGGAAGAAAGGGGTGAGAGACATGGGGCTGCTGGGGAGGAAAAGGGAAGCAGACTGCAATTTTGTCCTAGGTTCAGCATCCTAATTTAAACAAAAACAGGCTGTTGGCATCTCTATGCTTCCCTGCAGCCCCCTCCCCTTCTCCATGCTTTCCAGCCTCCTGGTTCACTAAAAATGACAAGCACATTTCTAGGCTCTGCTTTTTTATCAAGCTGACAAAGGTCAACAATACTAGCCAGAAGAGTGTTGAAGTATTCAGTGCCACAGGTCATCCTAATAGATACTGGAGGGACTCATTGCAACACCACTGTAAGCCAAGACAGCACGATTTTTAAGAGGCAGCACTTTGCACGTTCACAGCCTGGTTAATTTAATACAATACTGGCCTCTTGTTTGCAAAATATCATCGGCACATTTCAGAGCTGGTATCGTTCTGTGGGTGACAGTAAGGTGACTGAATTCAGGCATGTTAACAGATGCACCTTTTTATGCTCTGTTAAACCATGTCACAGACTACAGCCCCTAAGTGCATTCCTTTATTTATGCTGCAGCCAGCTGAGCTAATTATCAGAGACAGAGCTGGTTCTAGCTCTATAAAGTCCAGTGGCTGTGTATGCATGGGAGGAAAAATGGGATGGGGAGGGGGTGGGAGGGGACAAGAGAGACTCTTTTTGAAAGCACTTTCTTAAACACATCTTTGAAGTCTTTGTGTTATTTCATGGGTGATATGAAGGGGGGCAAGCTGTATTAGCAGTTTAAGAATACAGTAATGTTTGGTTCAAATGTGCTGTGTCGTGTCCTGTCCCGTCCCTCCCCCACTTCTTTTTTTTTTTCTCATTTGAGCAGTTATGTTTAGGTCCAAACAGCTATAAAATAAACATTGGTACAAAACTCTCTCCAACACTCAAAAATAGTGGAAGACGCTACCCCAGGAAAAAAAAAAAAAAGGTAAACAAAAGAGCTTGTTACATCTCTCCGTACAATTCTGGTCTGTTTTATCATATGTGGGCACAGGAACACCCACTTACAGCTCTCCTTCCACCAAATATTCCAATATGCCAAATCTTCTCCACAAGCCTTTATGCCACAGTCATATTTTATCAGTAGCAGCAGCTACCTCCTTTCAAAGATACAAAATTCTTAGCCAGTTTGGCCATTTTTTTACCAAATTAATGTCTTTTGCTTGCACAACTTCTTCCTGTACTACAGTTTTCAGCAAAAAAGTTCATGATCCTTAAGAGAAAAGAGGGGAAAAAGGACTTGATGTTGACATTTTTTTTACTACTTATGACTAAATGACCTTAACCAAAGAATTAAATCATTTGTCTTATGAGCAACAGTGTAGTTTTTTTTTTTTTTTTACAGCATACAATTTAGCTAATAACTAGTTGGGGCCAATCTGTAACAAGTCACATATTTCCATTGTCCCTTCACCCCCTGCTTATGCTTTTACCACATCCTAACAAAAACATGACCAGAACTGGTGAAAAACATACGGTTCCAACTAATGAATCACATACTTTCCCGCAAGTGCAGTAAGTACTACCAGCTGTGACAGTCTTGCTTTGGCAGTAGAACCAGTGCAGAACAAGGCCGACACATCTGAAACCAGCTGTACTGAAAAACCACAAGCAATTTAAGTCCGTCTGCCTTCTCAGGGGCTTCTTTGTCTCTGTCTGTGTCTCTGCTCTGTCCCTAAAACTTGCCAGCCATCTTGTTTTGACAGAGTTCAGAGTTTCAGAAGTTTCAAGGGGGAAAAAAATCCGCTGATTCAGGAAACTGGGTTTCAAGAAAATGATAAGGAGGTCTTTGTCAAACCAGCCCGAGTCAGAAAATTTAAAGGGACAGAGAACGCATCTAACCGTCTGGTCTGCTTGTGTGACAGCTTAAAGCACAGAAAAAGACAGGCATATATTTAAAACATGCGTATATCCATAAATCTGTATTTGTACCTAAAATCACAGAACGGTCCTCATGAATGAAGGAGGGTGTAGGGAGGAATGCTGTCCTGAGATGTCAAGATTTTATCAGATTAAATCTGGGAAGGTCACAAAACTCACAAATTACTTCATTAATCTCTAATTATATACATCACCCCAACAGGAAAACCAGTAGAAGTTATACCCCATCACACTGCCTTATGTGCTGTAAATACCACATGCTTTATTGAAGACTATTCCAGTGGTATTTCAGAGAGCCTTTTAAAAATCTTGAGGGGGACAATTTCTTGATTCTTCTACACATAAGCCAGGTACTAAAATTAACATATGCCTACTATACTTGACTGAGAGGGAGCGAAAAGTAATCAATGTGGGGGGAAAAAAAAAATCAGCATTGACTTCGAGTGGCTTTCCTTTACATAAGAAATGCTGTGACATTCAGGTCTGATGTTTCAGGTCCATCTAGGACTAAAAACGAGTACTGAATATCACACTGGGAAGTCCGCTTTTACCCTCATGCCTCCAAAAAAAATAATACTCTTGCTTCCACCCCTGCAGAAATGCAAAAGATATAAACCCTAATATTCTTTAAAAAGTCAAGATCCTTGTCCAGGACTGGTCTTTCCTTATCTTGCAGCTCACATAGGTATGCATTTTAGAGAATATCCATATAGGAAGGGGTGAAAATTTTTGATGTAAATTGATTTTTCATTAATTACAACTTTTTCAGAATTTCTGAACAAATTTAGATTAAATAATTGTCTCATGATGGATTCTTGAAAATAGCACAATAGGTACATCACACATCTATCATAAGATTTTCCAGCAGACACATATGTCCCCCCTTCAATACATTTTGGGCAAGCAGCGAGAAAGACCAAAACCCACAGCGGTTCGTCCCCTTTTGGTGACTGTTTTTGTACAGTGTATACGTGTGCACACAAACACTGTAAACACGTTTATCAGCTTTAAGGCTTTTGGTTCTCACTGGGTATGGTCACATTACCCCCAAGCAGTAAAGCCATTAAGTGAGCTATTCAGAGTCTCCCTATCAAGTGCAAACAACACTTTAATGTGGTGCTGTGCTATTACATATTTTGTATGCACACATACTTTGTAGGAAAACTATTTTAAGTATAGTTTAACATATAAATACATGTACTGTGACCTCTCTCTACCGAACAAGCCTGTGATGTCATGCTGACAGACTAACAGCAATGTATGCACTGCAAGTCCAGTTATACAGACCTCCCTCTGTAATCAGGAAGGGAATCAACTAACAAAACAAAATTTCAACTAACAGTATTTGCAAATGATGAGAAACTTCTCAAGTCAGCTTTGACATACCAAACAGCATCATGATTTTAAGAATTGTTCAGATTATTATTCATTCCTGGATGTGCCATGTATTCTACAAGGAAGCTTGAACTTACTCCACTTTCAGTGGGTAAAGAAATCCCCTTAATGGTATTTGTATTTATCCCTTTCTGGTACATGGATATCTACTCCTGAATCTATCTGTGGTCAAGTTATTGTGTTTCCTATACCAAAGGTAAACCTGATGCTGTTCTTACATTACAGTTGAGGCTTTCACCAGCACTGGAAAACTGGGAAGAGTGATCAAAGATGCTGAAATTTAGCTCCATCCTCTCCTTCTTGGTAAGATAGACTGAAGACAGCTCAGTCATATGCCCTCTAAAGAGCTGCACTGGCTGGATTGGAATTTTAAAGGTTTATTTGTGTGGGACAGGTATAGGAGGTTATCAAAAGAACAGACAAAGTCTTCAAAGTATCTTGTATATTACCTTAACACCAGCCCTGCACCAGCAACATCAACTGTGCAGCCTTTTAGTTAACATAAGGTAAAAGCAAATTACAAACTTGAGTTCTTTACACACTTAAAAATCACCTTTTTCAACTGTAGGGCAGAAGGTGGTTTTGTTTTAATGATTTACTGGTTTACCTCAAATTACAAACTAATAAAATATATTTCCTCTTAAAATGAAAGAGGTCTTCAGCAGACCTTTGTAGACTGAAATAAAGAATAGTCATAACAATAATAAACTGCTATCACTGAATTAGCTTTACAATTTACATTACCTTCTAATGCGAGCTTTATTCTTCTGTCAGCACAAAAAATTACACCCATCCATTTTTCCAAATTCAAAAGAAGAAAACCCCACACAACCAGTCAAGCATCAAAAGAACGAACTGAGAGAAGACACTTAAGAGATGTCCAGTATCAACATAGGAGGGATAACTTTTGCATGGTGTCTTATAACTTCATCTACAATTATATAGCTAATTCTAAATCCCTGTTATCAAAATTTTACTATAATGAGAACTGAATAATCATATGAACAATATACCTTTTCAGTTCCAATTTTTATCTCCATTTTTTTTCTGAAATAGACATTTTATAGACATTTCAATTTAATATAAAGTGATTCCAAAAATTGCAGTATAAAATACAGTACCCTATATGTTAGCACATCTCACTAGAGTTTCCTGAGTAGAGCAAAATGTATTCATGCACACTTCCCTGAATGGGAAACAGAATCTCTGTTTGTTCTGTTTCAATTAATGGTTATTTATCAGTTCACTTTTTTACATTCAGATATTTAAAAAAACTTGCCACATTGTAGCAGAGGAATTGCTGAGAAGGATTAAACTCAGGAATCAAATATATTTTTTTTTCTTGACAAAAAAGTTTTGAAGCATTAATCCAATCTATTATTCAAAGCCAATGTTACGTAACTCAGCCAATTGTAAAATTCATCCAGTGATTTCCAGAAGTGGTCGGACTGTTTGAATTGAAAACTACAGGTTTTTTTCCAGAAATTGTATGATTTATAAAAATTGCCGATCATTAATGCACCTTTTATAAACCAAAAGGAAGGTATAAATTTACTGTAAAAGTTAACAGTTTGACTAAGCCAGGTTATAATTAACAGCAGTGCCTAGAAAAAAAAGGTGATAGCTGCCCTTGGTAGTTGGCTAATATTCAGTGTTAGAAAATCATATTATTTCTTGTAAGAAAAATCAGTATAATCATAGATTTGAACATGACAGTACTATTCACTGCTTCTCTGAGAGGCCGATTCATATCGAAATCACCAACCCATCTACTTTCAGGTACCTCTCGAGTTTCTTTGGAAATAGTTATCCTTCTCTCCCAGAGAAGGGAGCATCCAAGGTAGTAGAAGATGCTGAGGTTAGCCATTCTTCAACATGTCAGCTGGGTAAGACAGAGATACAGTGCTCCAGCCACGTAAGTGAGGCCATAGAACAAACAGCTCAAATGTACACCTGCATGAGACATGTAAACAACAGCCATAGAAGACTGTGAATCTATAATTTTTTGATGTTTCAATGTATATACTTTGATTTGCCCTTCACAGTTACATGAAAAAACCCAAATATTTTCTTAGCCATATAGGTGCAACTCTATAGTTTTTCAGTAAGACTTGGGCAGAAGAACACATTTCTTACTGTGTTATACACAGTATATACACAAAACGTGTAACATATATGACATTAGTTTTGGGTTTGGGGGGTACTCCTTTCTTTTTATAGAATCATAGACTAATTTAGGTTGGAAGGAAACTCTGGAGGTCATGTGGTCCAAGTCCATCCTGAAAGCAGGGATACTTTTAAGCAGAATCTCTTCTGGTTGAGTTTTTCTAGAAATCATTTTGTTAAGGGTTTTTTTTCCGTAATTTTAAAATTATATGAATACAGAATTCTTGACCTACCTTATTAAGCGTTACGATCTACAATAAGAAAAATAAACATGGGTGTTGAAAGATTTGTCCATAAAGAGATGGCACAGGCAGGATCAGAGGTCAGGCAGGAGCTTGCAGTTCAATCCATAAAACACTGTTGCTTAACAAGTGTTTATGTTGTCTTTTAAATAGACTTCATCTTCAAATTAGTTTTACCTGCTTAGCAAAATAAAGTCTTTCCAAGTAAATACTGAATATACAAAACATCGTGTGGGCTAATACTAAAGTCTACATCATCTCAGAAAGGAATCTTTATTTTCATTCTGTGCTTAGTTCTCTCATACTTTTTAATGAAGTCAGGATCTTCTTATATTTTGTCAAAAAGTCTCACCCAAATCAAAATTATATAGAAATGTCCTCTACAGTCTCCTAGTTTCTTGCTTTTTAGCGTGTTAGAAAAGCATACGCTACCCTCAGAAAAGCTCTTTCAGTTTTCTCTTATCATCACCACCATTAGGTGCCGAGTTGTAATTCTGTGTAAAGAGTTTTTACTATGCCTTTTCCTCCCATCAAAAACCTCATCCCACCTTTCCAAAAGGAAGAATAAAACATCTGAGTACCTGAACAAAGTATATTTAACAGATACATTTTATGACACTACAGCTACAAGTCCTTAGATGAGTGCCATTAGTGATTTATTACAAATTAGTTTCTTTCATGTCCTGTCTAAGCCCCAGAATCATTTTAGCCAAAGCTGGCATTGCTGCAGATGTGAGCTGTGTTACTATATAATGGGGACAGCAATGGAAATATTTTCCTGAAAAATCTAACTAGCCCTAGTAATACCCACAATTTACTTACATGCAGTCTACATAAACAGTTATGCTGGATTTAGCTTGTGTTTAGCACCACTTGATAAAAACTATTACCAATGTGGTTTACATAAATTACATGTAGTCTATTCCATATGGAAACCATATTTTAGCAGCAGCCAGTGTTTAATAATGAACACTCTGCCTTGCTCTCTCACAGGCAGGCTCTTTCTTGCCTCTTTCTGGTTGTGTTGTTCCTGTGATTTAAGAAGGTATTTAGCTCATGAAACAAGTCATTTGAATATTCATGCTGCAGTTAAAAAGGGATAATTTTATCCCATGTTATACTGTTAACAAGATGACCTGCCTCTTTGAAATGCAGTGCACTAAATTATCCTCATCTATAAGTTTTTTCAAATATAGGCTAATAACAATTCACTGCATTAACATCATTATTTGTCTAAGTTATTAAGGACTTTTAATTGTTTACTTCATGATAAGTCTCTTTAGCCCGTCATGTAAAATTAATTAACCAGCAGGCCACAAAGAAATACAAGCACAAAGTGGTTCAATATTTTATTGTAACTTTGTGTACTTTTGTACTTTTGTTTAATAATGGTGGATGCATTTCATTAGATGTGATATAAGGTGTAGGTTAAGCAGAAATCATGGAAGACTATATACTAATGATAGGAATAAATGTCTTCTTGAAGATTTCAAGCTTACATATATACTTAGATTTCCCTACTAAGCTTATGCAAAAGAGATAATTTTTCTGTCAGGACTGTAAAATTTTAGGCTGGAATTCTGATTCTTTTGAAGTTCATGGCAATTTTGTTCTTTTGCTGTGGCCACATTTAATCCTCAATTTATAAAATGTTTAATATATCAGTTAGCAGGAAGAAAAAGCAGGTTCTAACAAAAGCACTTCCAGAAAAATAAAAGCTATTACAACAAGAGCAGGCCTACCCCATTCCTCTGTTCTTTATTTAAACCTTTAAGATATAAGAAAAAGCTTAAAGATTTTACCCAAATAAACTAGTCAGAGAAATGTAATGAAAACAATGAGCTAAAAAAAAAAAAAAGAAAATACAAGAAAAGCTATTACAAGGTAATGCTCTAAGGACCTAGATGAGATGCTCTTCTTCCTGGAAAATTAGAGTGAATTTAACAGAAAATGGCAACATTGCTAAGGAGCTTTAAACTAAGTCTTATTGTGTATAAATACCTATATCTCTATAATATAATCCTATACAATTCAGAAAGCTTGTATCAAGGATACAATTCTTTATAGCTCACATACAATATAAAATTCCAAACATCTGGTGAACTTCAAGGCAGAGCTTTCCATCTCCCCCGAGAGTTATCAGCTGGAATATAATGTTATCAGCTTTCGCACACTTCTTGGTGAGATGCAATCTACTTGCCTGAGAACATGAGGGAGAGCCAGGAATTCCTGTTTCAGTTCCAAATTTGTGGACTCTCTAAGATTTCTGGTAAGTCAAGAACTCTCAGCTGCCTCACTTTCATAGCCTCCAGAAACAGGGATACTTAGGTGCCTACTTTTCAGACCAGCAAGTATTAATTACTGAATTACTGACCATTATATAAATATTTCAGTAAAATTCTTTGAATGGTAGTGCTCACTTCACAGTGCCTGAAAACAGACACTTTAAGAAGATTTTAAAGTAGAACATTGACATATGAACATCACTTATCTTAGGTGCAGACATAGTGATGCCATTTACGAAAGCAAAGACGACTTTCAGTTGCCCAGACAGTAGAGTTAGTGCCTTAATACAGTGTAATTCATCATAACTCAATCAGCAGTTCTCTTCAGATCAACTGACTCATCGACAGCACGATTCCAGTTAACTCAGTGTGCAGCAGTGACGTGCCACGGGATGCACAGAATACCTTTGTGTGTTCCCCAAAGGTCAGGACAACCAGAGCTGTTTGGCTGCTTCCTGAAGACAAAGCTGTTTCACAATCTAATGAACTACTAGAGAATACCTGGAGGGTGTGGAATCTGGATACTACTCAAAGCTTGCCTTCTGACATGACTTTTATCTATCAAAGACCAACACCTGTCCCCAAACTCGAAACTGGTAACTCAAACACAGTTTGTGAGCCACTAGGAAATCTGCATCCCAACAAGGCAGAAGGGAGTTGGTAAATACCAACAACAGTCTTTATTGTGAAAAATGTGGGGAGGAATGGCAAGAAAAGTTCTAACAGTTTGAAGACAATGAAATGATTCTTTAAATTATTCTTTTAAGGAAGTGGTTCTTAACCTGTAGTCCACTGAGCCCTGGAGGGCTGTGATGTCATCAGAGGGGGTCCGCAAAGGCTTAAAGCAAGGGTGGGGAACATGCAGTCTGAAAATAGTTGGTCTGGCCCACAGCAAGCACTGCACTTCCTTTTCCCAGACCCCCTCCCCTCAATGCTGCTCTCATACTCAAGCCCCCTGCCCTCCTGTTTCACTGATCAAGGATGCCAATTAAACTCAGCCACTAGAGTAAAAAGAGTAGGCTTATTTTACTGTTAATAATTAAAAGATATAACCAAGTAATACAGAAAATAAGCAATAGGGAAAATACAGAAAATAAGCAATAGGGAAAATACAGAATAGTGCACTTAATTATTACTACATACAGTTAATTTTAGAAAATAAGAATAAGCAAGGTAACGCACCTAATCATTACTACATGATGGGGAGAATAGTGATTAAGAAAGATACATCACCACCTGCATACGTTACCAACATCCAGATCCACAGATGCTGGGGAGCCCCGGTTGCAGTGAGGATTTGGAGTACCTTTCCCTGCAAGTGGGAAGTCCTACGCAATGCGTCCATCCGTAGGTGAGGCATCCAAAGTCGCGGCAAGAGGGTCCAGCCTTATATACCAAAAAAAATAAGCAAGTCATAATGACTTGCACTCTTCTTTGAGCGGAAACATCTGGTGTCATCCTCCTGTTGTATTCCACCCAAAGCCTGGCCAGGGCTCGGGGGGGAGAACCAAAGGAGTTTCTAACAAGGCCAAACACTTGGGTTCTCAGCCTTGAACAAGG